>NW_017206284.1:0-4944 GCF_001704415.2 Capra hircus | reverse complement strand
CCCTGCACTGCCTCGACTTTCAAGCGAGGATCGACTCACACCACAGTGGCACGTGGGCAGCCCTGTGGGAAAGCCTCCTGGGAAGCCTCGAGGGAAAGCCACAGATCCCTTGATTCACGCGAAGGTAAGCGTGACAATGTTTGCTAAAGCTCGGGAGGAAAGTGCACGTGCATGCCCCCACTCGAGTAGAGGACTGACTGTCCTGGGGAGACTCCAGAAGTACCCCAAGATCCATGTCAGCACTGGAGAGGAATCATCAGGTTTCGGCACCGACTCCACAGAAGGTCTTAGGCCCCGGCATCTACGAGAGAGGAATCCCGAGAGGCCCCGGAGCAACTCGCATGGGGACTGGCCTTTCCTGAGGCCACCAGAGCGGGTCCCTGAGGTCCCTCGTAAGTCGAGAACACCTTCCGCAACTCGAGAAAATTCAGGAGGTTCTCCCCTCCAGGCGAGATGAGGCCCATTTCCGCTGAGGCGTCTCGAGGCTAATCACACCTAACCTCTGGAACTTCCAAAGGGTCCTTCACACCCTTGCTGCCACCTCAAGAAGTTCCCCGACATACCCGTCTCCACTCGAGAGGAAGCACGAGAGTCCCGCCCACAACCAGAGGATCCCCGTTTCCCCCTCCTAGTTCGAGAGGTGGGATCCTTTTCCCTGTGTGGTCGGAAAGAATTCCCGGCGTTCCCGTCGGATCTCAGAGGAGGCGCTATCCACAAGAAAGGCGAGAGGAACTCCAGGGTCGTGCCACCATTCCAGAGTCCCGAGATGTCTCAGTCCATTCCAGGGAAACCTGTTTTCCCTGCTTGCTTCGACTTTCAAGTCGAGGATCAACTCACACCACGGTGGCACGTGGGACAGCCCTGTGGGAAAGCCTCGTGGGAAAGCCTTGAGGGAAAGACACAGATCCCTTGATCCACGCGAAGGGAAGCGCGACACTGCTGCTACAGCTCGGGAGGAAAGCGCACGTGCATGCCCCCACTCGAGACGAGGACTGACTCCCTGGGGAGACTCCAGAAGTACCCCAAGATCCATGTCAGCACTGGAGAGGAATCCTCTGGTTCCGGCACCGACTCCACACAAGGTCTTAGGCCCCAGCATCGACGGGGAGAGGAATCCCGAGAGGCCCCCGAGCAAACTCGCATGCGGACAGGCCTTTCCTGAGGCCACCAGAGCGGGTCCCTGAGGTCCCCGTCATAAGTCGAGAGCACCTTCCGCAACTCGAGAAAATCCAGGAGGTTTTCCCCTCCAGGCGCGAGATGAGGCCCATTTCCGCTGAGGCGTCTCGAGGCTAATCACACCTAACCTCTGGAACTTCCAAAGGTCATTCACACCCTTTGCTGCAACTCAAGAAGTTCCCCGACATACCCGTCTCCACTTGAGAGGAAGCACGAGAGTCCCGCTCACATCCAGAGGTGCCCCGTTTCCGCCTCCTAGCTCGAGAGGAGGGATCCTTTCCTTGCGTGGTCGAGAAAGATTTCCCGGCGTTCCCGACGCATCTCAAGAGGTCGCGCTCTCCAGAGGAAAGGCGAGAGGAACTCCATGGTCGTGCCACCAATCCCAGAGTCCCCCAGATGTCTCAGTCCATTCCAGGGAGACCTGTTTTCCCTGCACTGCCTCGACTTTTCAAGCCGAGGATCGACTTACACCACGGTGGCACGTGGGACAGCCCTGTGGAAAGCCTCGTGGGAAAGCCTTGTTGGAAAGCCTCGTGGAAAGCCTCGAGGGAAAGCCACTGATCCCTTGATCCACGCGACTGGAGGATGACACTGCTGCTACAGCTAGGGAGGAAAGCGCAGGTGCATGCCACCATCGAGACGAGGACTGACTCCCCTGGGGAGACTCCAGAAGTACCCCAAGATCCATGTCAGCACTGCAGAGGAAACCTCAGGTTCCGGCACTGACTCCACACAAGGTCTTAGGCCCCGGCATCGACGGGAGAGGAATCCTGAGAGGCCCCGAGCAATTACATGGGAGTGGCCTTTTCTGAGGCCCCCAGAGCGGGTCGTTGAGGTCCCGTCGTAAGTCGAGAGCAACTACCCTATCTCGAGAAAATCCAGGAGGTTCTCCCCTCCAGGCGAGATGGGCCCATTTCTGCTGAGGCGTCTCAAGGCTCATCACACCTAATCTCTGGAACTTCCAAACGGTGCTTCACACCCTAGCTGCAAACTCAAGATGTTCCCCTACATACCGTTTCCACTCGAGAGGAAGCACGAGAGTCCCGCCCACATCCAGAGGAGCCCCGTTTCCTGCCTACTAGCTCGAGAGGAGGGATCCTTTCCCTGCGTCATCGGGAAAGAAATCCCGGCGTTCCGTCGCATCTCAAGAGGAGGAGCTCTCCACAGGAAAGGCGAGAGGAACTCCAGGGTCGTGCCACCTTTCCCAGAGTCCCCCCAGATGTCTCAGTCCATTCCAGGGATACCTGTTTTCCCTGCACTGGATCGACATTCAAGCCGAGGATCGACTCACATCACGGTGCACGTGGGACAATCATGTGGGAAAGCCTCATGGAAAGCCTCTTGTGAAAGCTTCCAGGGAAAGCCACAGATCCCTTGATCCACGCGAAGGAACGTGACACTGCTGCTACAGCTCGGGAGAAAGCGCACGTGCATGCCCCAGCTCGGGACGAGGACTGACTACCCTGCGGAGACTCCAGAAGAACCCCAAGGTCCATGTCATCACTGGAGAGGAATCCTCAGGTTCCGGCACCGACTCCACACAAGGTCTTAGGCCCCGGCATCGACGGGAGAGAAATCCCGAAAGGCTCCCGAGCAACTCGCATGGGGACTGGCCTTTCCTGAGGCCACCAGAGGGGGTCCCTGTGGTCCCCGTCGTAAGTCGAGAGCACCTGCCGCAACTCGAGAAAATCCAGGAGGTTGTCCCCTCCAGGCGAGATGAGGCCCATTTCCGCTGAGGCGACTGGAAGCTAATCACCCCTAATCTCTGGAACTTCCAAAGGGTCCTTCACAGCCTTGCTGCAACTCAAGAAGTTCCCCGACATACCCGTCTCCACTCGAGAGGAAGCACGAGAGTCCCGCCCACATCCAGAGGAGCCCCGTTTCCGCCTCCTAGCTCGAGAGGAGGGATCCTTTCCCCGTGGTCGGGAAAAATTCCCGGCGTTCCCGTCGCATCTCAAGAGGAGGCGCTCTCCACAGGAAAGGCGAGAGGAACTCCAGGGTCGTGCCACCATTCCCAGACCCCAGATGTCTCAGTCCATTCCAGGGAAAAACTGTTTTCCCTGCACTGCCTCGACTTTCAAGCGAGGATCGACTCACACCACGGTGGCACGTGGACAGCCCTGTGGGAAAGCCTCGTGGAAAGCCTGAGGAAAGCCACAGATCCCTTGATCACGCGAAGGGAAGCGCGACACTGCTGCTACAGCTCGGGAGGAAAGCGCACGTGCATGCCCCCACTCGAGACGAGGACTGACTCCCCTGGGGAGACTCCAGAAGTACCCCAAGATCCATGTCAGCACTGGAGAGGAATCCTCAGGTTCCGGCACCGACTCCACACAAGGTCTTAGGCCCCGGCATCGACGGGAGAGGAATCCGAGAGGCCCCGAGCAACTCGCATGGGGACTGGCCTTTCCTGAGGCCACCAGAGCGGTCCCTGAGGTCCCCGTCGTAAGTCGAGAGCACCTGCCGCAACTCGAGAAAATCCAGGAGGTTTTCCCCTCCAGGCGAGATGAGGCCCATTTCCGCTGAGGCGTCTCGAGGCTAATCACACCTAACCTCTGGAACTTCCAAAGGGTCCTTCACACCCTTGCTGCAACTCAAGAAGTTCCCCGACATACCCGTCTCCACTTGAGAGGAAGCACGAGAGTCCCGCCACATCCAGAGGAGCCCCGTTTCCGCCTCCTAGCTCGAGAGGAGGGATCCTTTCCTTGCGTGTCGGAAAGAATTTCCCGGCGTTCCCGACGCATCTCAAGAGGCGCGCTCTCCACAGGAAAGGCGAGAGGAACTCCAGGTCGTGCCACCATTCCAGAGTCCCCCAGATGTCTCAGTCCATTCCAGGGAAACCTGTTTTCCCTGCACTGCCTCGACTTTCAAGCCGAGGATCGACTCACACCACGGTGGCACGTGGGACAGCCCTGTGGGAAAGCCTCGTGGGAAAGCCTCGTGGGAAAGCCTCGAGGGAAAGCCACAGATCCCTTGATCCACGCGAAGGGAAGCGACACTGCTGCTACAGCTCGGGAGGAAAGCGCACGTGCATGCCCCCACTCGAGACGAGGACTGACTCCCCTGGGGAGACTCCAGAAGTACCCAAGATCCATGTCAGCACTGGAGAGGAATCCTCAGGTTCCGGCACGACTCCACACAAGGTCTTAGGCCCCGGCATCGACGGGAGAGGAATCCGAGAGGCCCCGAGCAACTCGCATGGGGACTGGCCTTTCCTGAGGCCACCAGAGCGCGGTCCCTGAGGTCCCCGTCGTAAGTCGAGAGAGCACCTGCCGCAACTCGAGAAAATCCAGGAGGTTCTCCCTCCAGGCGAGATGAGGCCCATTTCCGCTGAGGCGTCTCGAGGGCTAATCACACCTAACTCTGGAACTTCCAAAGGGTCCTTCACACCCTTGCTGCAACTCAAGAAGTTCCCCCGACATACCCTCCACTCGAGAAGCACGAGAGTCCCGCCCACATCCAGAGGAGCCCCGTTTCCGCCTCCTAGCTCGAGAGGAGGGATCCTTTCCCTTCGTGGTCGGGAAAGAATTCCCGCGTTCCCGTCGCATTCAAGAGGAGGCGCTCTCCAGGAAAGGCGAGAGGAACTCCAGGGTCGTGCCACCATTCCCAGAGTCCCCCAGATGTCTCAGTCCATTCCAGGGAAACCTGTTTTCCCTGCACTGCCTCGACTTTCAAGCGAGGATCGACTCACACCACGGTGGCACGTGTGGACAGCCCTGTGGAAAGCCTCGTGGGAAAAGCCTTCGAGGGAAAGTCAGAAATCCCTGA
>NW_017206283.1:0-4946 GCF_001704415.2 Capra hircus | reverse complement strand
AGGTTAGGTGTGATTAGCCTCGAGACGCCTCATCGGAAATGGGCCTCATCTCGCCTGGAGGAGAACCTCCTGGATTTCTCGAGTTGCTGGCAGGTGCTCTCGACTTACGACGGGGCCCTCAGGGACCCGCTCTGGTTGCCTCAGGAAAGGCCAGTCCCCATGCGAGTTGCTCAGGGGCCTCTCGGATTCCTCTCCCGTCGATGCTGGGGCCTAAGACCTTGTGTGTAGTCAGTGCCGGAACCTGAGGATTCCTCTCCAGTGCTGACATGGATCTTGGGGTACTTCTGGAGTCTCCTCAATGGAGTCGGTCCTCGTCTCGAGTGGGGGAATGCACGTGCGCTTCCTTCCCGAGCTCTAGCAGCAGTGTTCACGCTTCCCTTCGCGTGGATCAAGGGTTCTGTGGCTTTCCCTCCAGGGTTTCCCACGAAGCTTTCCCATGAGGCTTTTCCACAGGCTGTCCCAGGTGCCACCGTGGTGTGAGTCGATCCTCGGCTTTGAAAGTGGAGGCAGTGTAGGGAAAACAGGTTTCCTGGAATGGACTGAGATCATCTGGGGGACTCTGGAATGGTGGCACGACCCTGGAGTTCCTCTCGCCTTTCCTGTGGAGATGCGCCTCCTCTTGAGATGCGACGGGATCGCCGGGAATTCTTTCCCGACCACGCAGGGAAAGGATACCTCCTCTCGAGCTAGGAGGCGGAAATGGGGCTCCTCTGGATGTGGGCGGGACTCTCGTGCTTCCTCTCGAGTGGAGACGGGAAAGTCGGGGAACTTCTTGAGTTGCAGCAAGGGTGTGAAGGACCCTTTGGAAGTTCCAGAGGTTAGGTGTGATTAGCCTCGGAAGCCTCAGCTGGAAATTGGGCCTCATCTCTCCAGGAGGGGAGAACCTCCTGGATTTTCTCGAGTTGCGGCAGGTGCTCTCAACTTACGACGTGGACCTCAGGGACCCGCTCGGGTGGCCTCAGGAAAGGCCAGTCCCAAGCGAGTTGCTTGGGGGCCTCTCGGGAATTCCTCTCCTGTCGATTCTGGCGCCTAAGACCTTGTGTGGAGTCCGTCCCGGAACCTGAGGATTCCTCTGCAGTGCTGACACGAATCTTGGGGTACTTCTGGAGTCTGCCCAGGGAGTCAGACTTCGTCTTGATTGGGGCATTCACGTGCGATTTCCTCCCGAGCTGTAACAGCAGTGTCACGCTTCTGTTCGCGTGGATCAAGGGATCTGTGGCTTTCCCTCGAGGCTTTCCCACGAGGCTTTTCCCTCAGGGTTGTCCCACGTGCCACCGTGAAGTGAGTCGATCCTCGAGCTTTAAAGTCGAGGCAGTGCAGGGAAAACAGGTTTCCCTGGAATGGACTGAGACATCTGGGGACTCTGGGAATGGTGGCACGACCCTGGAGTTCCTCTCGCCTTTCCTGTGGAGAGCGCATCCTCTAGGGATGCGACGGGAACGCCGGGAATTCTTTCCCGACCACGCAGGGAAAGGATCCCTCCTCACGAGCTAGGAGGCGGAAACGGGACTCCTCTGGATGTGGATGGAACTCTCGTGCTTCCTCTCGCGTGGACACGGGTATGTCGGGAAACTTCTTGAGTTGCAGCAAGGGTGTGAAGGACCCTTTGAAAGTTCAAGAGGTTTAGGTGTGATTAGCCTCGAGACGACTCAGCGGAAATGGGCCTCATCTCGCCTGGAGGGAGAACCTCCTGGATTTTCTCGAGTTGCGGCAGGTGTTCTCGACTTACGACGGGATACCTCAGGGACCCGCTCTGGTGGCCTCAGGAAAGGCCAGTCCCCATGCGAATTGCTCTGGGGCCTCTCGGGATTCCTCTCCCGTTGATGCCGGGGCCGAAGATCTTGTGTGGATACGGTGCCTGAACCTGATGGATTCCTCTCAAGTGCTGACATGGATCTTGGGGTACTTCTGGAGTCTCCCCAGGGGAGTCAGTCCACGTATCGAGTGGGGGCATGCACGTGCGCTTTCCTCCCGAGCTGTTGCAGCAGTGTCACGCTTCCCTTCCCGTGGATCAAGGGATCTGTGGCTTTCCCTCGAGAACTTTCCCAAGAGGCTTTCCCACGAGGCTTTCCCACAGGGCTGTCCCACGTGCCACCGTGGTGTGAGTCGATCCTCGGCTTGAAAGTCCAGGCAGTGCAGGGAAAACAGGTTCCCTGGAATGGACTGAGACATCTGGGGGACTCTGGGAATGGTGGCACGACCCTGGAGTTCCTCTCGCCTTTCCTGTGGAGAGCGACTCCTCTTGAGATGCGACGGGAACGCCGGGAATTCTTTCCCGGCCACGCAGGGAAAGGATCCCTCCTCTCGAGCTAGGAGGCGGAAACGGGCTCCTCTGGATGTGGGCGGGACTCTCGTGATTCCTCTCGAGTGGAGACGGGAATGTCGGGAAACTTCTTGAGTTGCAGCAAGGGTGTGAAGGACCCTTTGGAAGTTCCAGAGGTTAGGTGTGAATAGCCTCGAGAGGCCTCAGCGGAAAAGGGCCTCATCTCTCCAGGAGGGAGAACCTCCTGGATTTTCTCGAGTTGCGGCAGGTCGTCTCAACTTACGACGGGGACCTCAGGGACCCGCTCTGGTGGCCTCAGGAAAGGCCAGTCCCCAAGCGAGTTGCTCGGGTGCCTCTCGGGATTCCTCTCCCGTCGAAGTCGGGGCCTAAGACCTTTTGTGGAGTCGGTGCCGGAACCTGAGGATTCCTCTCCAGTGCTGACATGGATCTTGGGGTTCTTCTGAGTCTCCCCAGGGGAGTCAGTCCTCGTCTCGAGTGGGGCCTGCACGTGCGCTTTCCTCTCGAGCTGTAGCAGCACTGTCGCGCTTCCCTTCGCGTGGATCAAGTGATCTGTGGCTTTTCCTCGAGGCTTTCGCAGGAGGCTTTCCCACGAGGCTTTCCCACAGGGCTGTCCCACGTGCCACCGTGGTGTGAGTCAATCCTCGGCTTGAGAGTCGAGGCAGTGCAGGGAAAACAGGTTTCCCTGGAATTGACTGAGTCATCTGGGGGACTCTGGGAATGGTGGCACGACCCTGGAGTTCCTCTCGCCTTTCCTGTGGAGAGCGCCTCCACTTGAGGTGCGACGGGAATGCGGGGAATTCTTTCCCGACCACGCAGGGAAAGGATCCCTCCTCTCGAGCTATGAGGCGGAAATGGGGATCCTCAGGATGGGGCGGGACTCTCGTGCTTCCTCTCGAGTGAAGACGGGTATGTCAGGGAACTTCTTCAGTTGCAGCAAGGCTGTGAAGGACCCTTTGGAAGTTCCCGATGTTAGATGTGATTAGCCTCGAGAGGTCTCAGCGCAAATGGACCTCATCTCGTCTGCAGGGGAGAAACTACTGGATTTTCTCGAGTTGCGGCAGGTGCTCTCGTCTTACGACGGGAACCTCAGGGACCCGCTCTGGTGGCCTCAGGAAAGGCCAGTCCCCATGCGAGTTGCTCGGGGCCTCTCGGGATTCCTCTCCCGTCGATGCCGGGCCTAAGACCTTGTGTGGAGACGGTGCCGGAACCTGAGGATTCCTCTCCAGTGCTGACATGGATCTTGGGGAACTTCTGGAGTCTCCCCAGGTGAGTCAGTCCGTCTCTAGTGGGGGCATGAACGTGCGCTTTCTTCCCCGAGCTGTAGTAGCAGTGTCACGTTTCCCTTCGCATGCATCAAGTAATATGTGGCTTTCCCTCGAGGCTTTCCAGGAGGCTTTCCCACGAGGCTTTCCCACAGAGCTGTCCCACGTGCCACCATGGTGTGAGTCAATCCTCAGCTTGAAAGTCGAGGCAGTGCAGGGAAAACAGGTTTCCCTGGAATGGACTGAGACATCTGGGGGACTCTGGGAATGATGGCACGACCCTGGAGTTCCTCTCGCCTTTCCTGTGGAGAGCGCCTCCTCTTGAGATGCGACGGGAACGCGGGGAATTCTTTCCCCCACCACGCAGGGAAAGGATCCCTCCTCTCGAACTAGGAGGCGGAAACGGGGCTCCTCTGGATGTGGGCGGGACTCTCGTGCTTCCTCTCGAGTGGAGACGGGTATGTCGGGGAACTTCTTGAGTTGCAGCAAGGGTGTGAAGGACCCTTTGGAAGTTCCAGATGTTAGATGTGATTAGCCTCGAGACGCCTCAGGGGAAATGGGCCTCATCTCGCCTGAAGAGCAGAACCTCCTGGATTTTCTCGAGTTGCGGCAGGTGCTCTCGACTTGCGATGGGGACCTCAGGGACCCGCTCTGGTGGCCTCAGGAAAGACCAGTCCCCATGCGAGTTGCTCGGAGTCTCTCGGGATTCCTCTCACGTCGATGCCGGGCCTAAAACCTCATGTGTAGTCAGTGCCGGAACCTGAGGATTCCTCTCCAGTGCTGACATGGATCTTGGGGTACTTCTGGAGTATCCCCAGGGGAGGTAGTCCTCGTCTCTAGTGAGGGCATGTACGTGCGATTTCCTCCCGAGCTGTAGTAGCAGTGTCATGCTTCCCTTGGGGTGCATCAGGGATCTGTGGCTTTCCCTCGAGGCTTTCCAGGAGGCTTTCCATGAGGCTTTCCCACAGGGCTGTCCCACGTGCCACCTTTGTGTGAGTCGATCCTCGCCTTGAAAGTCGAGGCAGTGCAGGGAAAACAGGTTTTCCTGGAATGTACTGAGATATCTGGGGGACTCTGGGAATGGTGGCACGACCCTGGAGTTCCTCTCGCCTTTCCTGTGGAGAGCGCTACTCTTGAGATGCGACGGGAACACCGGAATTCTTCCCCGACCACGCAGGGAAAGGATCCCTCCTCTCGAGCTAGGAGGCAGAAACGGGATCCTCTGGATGTGGGCGGGACTCTCGTGCTTCCTCTGAGTGGAGACGGGTAGTCAGGGAACTTCTTGAGTTGCAGCAAGGGTGTGAAGGACCCGTTGGATGTTCCAGAGGTTAGGAGTGATTTCACTCGAGACGCCTCAGCGGAAATGGGGCCTCATCTCGCCTGGAGGGGAGAACCTCCTG
>NW_017206282.1:0-4946 GCF_001704415.2 Capra hircus | reverse complement strand
CCAATAGAAGAACAGGGACTGAGTCCCGCCTGGGGAGGACTCCAGAAGATACCCAGGAAGCGTCAAGCACTGGAGAGGATCCTCCAGGTTTGGCACCACACTAGGTATAGGCCCCGGCATCGACGGAGAGGATCTCGAGAGGCCCCCGAGCAATTCGCAAGGGTACTGGCCTTTCCTGAGCCACCAGAGCGGGTCCCTGTGGTCCACGTCGTAATACGAGAGCACCTGCCGCAACTCGAGAACATCCAGGAGGTTCTCCCCTCCAGGCGAGATGAGGCCCATTTCCGCTGAGGCGTCTCTCGAGGCTAATCGCATCTAACATCTGGAACTTCCAAAGTGTTCATCACACCTTGCTGCAACTCAAGAAGTTACCCGACATACAAGTATCCACTCGAGAGAAAAGCACGAGAGTCCCTCCCACACCAGAGGAGCCCCGTTCCACCTCCTAGCCCGAGAGGAGGGATCCTTTCCCTGCCGTGGTCGGGAAAGAATTCCCGGCGTTCCCAACGCATCTCAAGAGGAGGCACTCTCCACAGGAAAGGCGAGAGGAACTCCAGGGTCGTATCACCTTTCCCAGAGTCGCCCAGATGTCTCAGTGCATTCCAGGGAAACCTGTTTTCCCTGCACTGCCTCGACTTTCAAGCCGAGGATGGACTCACACCACGGTGTCACGTGGACAGCCCCGTGGAGCCTCGTGGGAAAGCCTCGTGGGAAAACCTCTTGGAAAGCCTCGAGGGAAAGACCCTGATCCCTGATCCACCGAATGGAAGCGTGACACTGCTGCTAGAGCTCGAAGGAAAGCGCACGTGCATGCCCCCACTCGAGTAGAGGTCTGACTGCACTGGGAGACGCCAGAAGTCCCCCAAGATCCATGTCAGCACTGGAGAGGAATCCTCAGGTTCCAGCACCGAATCCACACAAGATCTTAGGCCCCGGCATCGACGGAGAGGAATCCGAGAGGACCCAGAGCAACTCGCATGGGGACTGGCCTTTCCTGAGGCCACCACAGCGGTCCCTGAGGTCCCCGTCGTAAGTCGAGAGCACCTGCCGCAACTAGAAAAATCCAGGAGTTCTCCCCTCCAGGCGAGCTGAGTCCCATTTCCGCTGAGGCGTCTCGAGGCTAATCACACCTAACCTCTGGAACTTCAAAAGGTCCTTCACACCCTTGCTGCAACTCAAGAAGTTCCACGACATACCCGTCTCCACTCGAGAGGAAGCACGAGAGTCCCGCCCACATCCAGAGGAGCCCGTTTCCGCCTCCTAGATCGAGGGAAGGGATCCTTTCCCTTCGTGGACGTGAAAAATTCCCGGCGTCCCATCGCATCTCAAGAGGAGGCGCTCTCCACAGGAAAAGCAACAGGAATTCCCAGGGTCGTGCCACCATTCCCAGAGTCCCCCAGATGTCTCAGTCCATTCCAGGGAAACCTGTTTTCCCTACACTGCCTCGACTTTCAACCCGAGGATCGACTCACACCACGGTGGAACGTGGGACAGCCCTGTGTGAAATCCTGGTGGGAAAGCCAAGAGGAAAGCCACAGATCCCTTGATCCACGCGAAGGAAGCGTGACACTGCTGCTACACCCTCGGGAGGAAAGCGCACGTGAATGCCCCAACTCGTGACGAGGACTGACTCCCCTGGGAGACTCCAGAAGTACCCCAAGATCCATGTCAGCACTGAAGAGGAATCCTCAGGTTCTGCCACCCACTCCACACAAGATCTTAGGCCCCGGCATCGTCGGGGAGGAATCCCGAGCGGCCCCCATGCAACTCGCATGGGACTGGCCTTTCCTGAGGCCACCAGAGCGGGTCCCTGAGGTCCCCGTCTAAGTCGAGAGCACTGCTGCAAACTCGAGAAAATCCAGGAGGTTCTCCACTCCAGGCGAGATGAGGCCCATTTCCGCTGAGGCGTCTCGAGGCTATTCACACCTAAACTCTGGAACTTCCAAAGGTCCTTCACACCCTTGGTCCAACTCAAGAAGTTCCGCGAGATTCCCGTCTCCACTCGAGAGGGAAGAGAGTCCCGCCTACATCCAGAGGAGCCCCGTGTCCCTCCTAGCTCGAGAGGAGGATCCTTTCCTGCGTGGTCGGGAAAGAATTCCCGGCGTTCCCGTCGCATCTCAAGTGGAGGCGCTCTCCACAGGAAAGGCGAGAGGAAACTCCAGGTCGTGCCACATTCCCAGAGTCCCCCAGATGTCTCAGTCCATTCCAGGGAAAACTGTTTTCCCTGCACTGCCTCGACCTTCAAGCCGAGGATCGACTCACACCACGGTGGCACGTGGACAGCCCTGTGGGAAAGCCTCGTGGAAAAGCCTCGTGGAAAGCCTCGAGGGAAAGCCACAGATCCGTTGTCCACGAAGGGAAGGTGACACTTCTGCTACAGCACGTGAAGAAAGCCCACGTGCATGCCCCACTCGAGAGAGGACTGACTCCCCTGGGAGACTCCAGAAGTACCCCAAGATCCATGTCAGCACTGGAGAGGAATCCTCAGGTTCCGGCACCTCCACACAAGGTCTTCCTTCAAGTCCCTTCTGTGGCTTTCCCTCGAGGCTTTCGGAGCTTTCCCAACGAGGCTTTCCCACAGGGCGGTCCCAACTGCCACCGTGTGAGTCGATCCTCGGCTTGAAAGGTCGAGGCCAGTGCAGGGAAAACAGTTTTCCCTGAATGGACTGAGCATCTGGGGACTCTGGGAATGTGGCATGACCCTGGATTCCTCTCGCCTTTCCTGTGGAGAGCGCCTCCACTTGAGATGCGACGGGAACGCCGGGAATTCTTTCACGACACGCAGGGAAAGGATCCCTCCTCTCGAGCTAGGAGTCGGACACGGGGCTCCTCTGGATGTAGGCGGGACTCTCGTGCTCCCTCTCGAGTGGAGACGGAATCTCGCGAACTTCTTGAGTTGGACCAAGGGTGTGAAGGACCCTTTGGAAGTTCCAGAGTTTAGGTGGTGAATAGCCTCGAGACGCCTCAGCTGAAATGGGCCTCATCTCGCCTGGAGTGGAGAACCTCCTGGATTTTCTCGAGTTGCAGCAGGTGCTCTCGACTTACGCCGGGACCTCAGGGACCGCTCTGGTGGCCTCAGGAAAGGCCAGTCCCCATGCGAGTTGCATGGGGGCCGCTCGGATTCCTCTCCCGACGATGCCGGGGCCTAAGATCTTGTGTGGAGTGGGGGGCAGAACCTGAGGATTCCTCTTCAGTGCTGACATGGATCTTGGGGTACTTCTGGAGTCTCCCCAGGGGAGTCAGTTCCTCGTCAGAGTTGGGGCATTCACGTGCGCTTTCCTCCGAGGTGTAGCAGCAGTGTCACGCTTCCCTTCGCGTGATCAAGGGATCTGTGGCTTTCCTTCTTGCTTTCCCACCAGGATTTCACACAGGGCTGTCCCACGTTCCACCGTGGTGTGAGTCGATCCTCGGTTGAAAGTCGAGGCAGTGTAGGGAAAACAGGTTTCCCTGGAATGGACTGAGACATCTGGGGGACTCTGGGAATGGTGGCACGACCCTGGAATTCCTGTTGCTTTTCCTGTGGAGAGCGCCTCCCTTGAGATGCGATGGGAACGCGGGAATTCTTTCACGTCCACGAAGGAAAGGATCCCTTCCCTCGATCTAGGAGCGGAAACGGGGCTCCTCTGGATGTGGGCGGACTCTCGCTCCTCTCGAGTGGAGACGGGTATGTCGTGGAACTTCTTGAGTTGCAGCAAGGGTGTGAAGGACCTTTTGAAGTTCCAGAGGTTAGGTGTGATTAGCCTCGAGACGCCTCAGCGGAAATGGGACTCAGCTCGCCTGGAGGGGAGAACCTCCTGGATTTTCTCTAGTTGCGGCAGGTGCTCTCTCGACTTACGACGGGGACCTCAGGGACCCGCTGTGGTGGCCTCAGGAAAGGCAGTCCCCATGCGAGTTGCTCTGGGTCCTCTCGGGATTCCTCTCCGTCGATGCCGGGGCCTAAGATCTTGTGTGGATTCGGTGCTGGAACCTGAGGATTCTCTCCAGTGCTGACATGGATCTTGGGGACTTCTGGCGTCTCCAGTGCAGTCAGACCTCTACTCGAGTGGGGGCATGCACGTGCGCTTTCCTTCCGAGCTCTAGCAGCAGTGTCACGCTTCCATTCGGGTGGATCAAGGGATCAGGGTCTTTCCCTCGAGGCTTTCCAAGAGGTTTCCCACGAGCTTTCCCACGAGGCTTTCCCACGGGGCTGTCCCACGTGACACCGTGGTGTGAGTCATCCTCGGCTTGAAAGTCGAGGCAGTGCAGGGAAAACAGGTTTCCCTGGAATGGACTGAGACATCTGGGCGACTCTGGGAATGGTAATACGACCCTAGAGTTCCTCTCGCCTTCCTGTGGAGAGCGCCTCCTCTTGAGATGCGTTGGGAACGCGGGAATTCTTTCCCGCCACGCAGGGAAAGGATCCCTCTCTCGGGCTAGAGAGGTGGAAACGGGCTCCTCTGGATGTGGGAGGGACTCTCGTGCTTTCTCTCGAGTGGATACTTGTATGTGGGTAACTTCTTGAGTTGCAGCAAGGGTGTGATGACACTTTTGGAAGTTCCAGATGTTAGATGCGATTAGCCTCGAGACGCCTCAGCGAAATGGGCCTCATCTCGCCTGGAGGGGAGAACCTCCTGGATGTTCTCGAGTTGCGGCAGGTGCTCTCGTATTACGACGTGGACCACAGGGACCCGCTCTGGTGGCCTCAGGAAAGGCCAGTACCCTTGCGAATTGCTCGGGGCCTCTCGAGATCCTCTCCCCGTCGATGCCGGGGCCTAATACTAGTGTGGAGTCGGTGCCGGAACCTGAGGATTCATCTCCAGTGCTGACATGGTTCATGGGGTACTTCTGGAGTCTCCCCAGGGGACTCAGTCCTTGTCTCTATTGGGGACATGCCGCGCTTTCCTCCGAGCTGTAGCACCCAGCGTCACGTTCCCTTCGCGTGGACAAGGGATCTGTGGCTTTTCCCT
>NW_017206281.1:0-4946 GCF_001704415.2 Capra hircus | reverse complement strand
GCCTCGTGGGAAAGCCTCGGGGGAATGCCACAGATCCCTTGATCCACGCGAAGGGAAGCAAGACACTGCTGCTACAGCTAGGGAGGAAAGCGCACGTGCATGCCGCCACTCAAGAGGAGGACTGACTCCCCTGGGGAACTCAGAAAGTACCCCAAGATCCATGTCAGCACTGGAGAGGAATCCTCAGGTTCCGGCACCGACTCCACACAAGATCTTAGGCCCCGGCTTCGACGGGAGAGGAATCCTGAGCGGCCCCGAGCAACTCGCATGGGGACTGGGATTTCCTGAGGCCAGCAGAGCGGGTCCTGAGGTCCCCGTCGTAAGTCGAGAGCACCTGCGCAACTCGACAAAATCCAGGTGGTTCTCCCCTTCCAGATGAGAAGAGGCCATTTCCGCTGAGGCGTCTTGAGGCTAATCACACCTAACTTCTGGAACTTCCAAAGGGTCCTTCACACCCTTGCTGCAACTCAAGAAATTCCCCGACATACCCGTCTCCACTCGAGAGGAAGCACGAGAGTCCCGCCCACATCCAGAGGAGCCCCGATTCCGCCTCCTAGCTCGAGAGGAGGATCCTTTCCCTGCGTTTGGGAAAGAATTCCCGGCATTCCCGTCGCATCTCAACAGGAGGCCTCTCCACAGGAAAGGCGAGAGGAACTCCAGTGTCGTGCCACCATTCCAGAGTCCCCCAGATGTCTCAGTCCATTCCAGGGAAACCTGTTTTCCCTGGAATGCCTCGACTTCAAGCCGAGGATCGACTCACACCACGGGGGTACGTGGACAGCCCTGTGGGAAAGCCTCGTGGGAAAGCCTCCAGGGAAGCCACAGATCCCTTGATCCACCCGAAGGAAAGCGTGACACTGCTGCTACAGCTCAGGAGGAATAGCGCACGTGCATGCCCCCACTCGAGACGAGGACTGACTCCCCTGGGAGACTCCAGAAGTACCCCAAGTTCCATGTCAGCACTGGAGAGGAATCCTCAGGTTCGGCACCGACTCCACACAAGGTCTTATGCCGGCTTCCAGCCCCGGTGGATCCAGGGAATTCGAAGGGTGGACGGCGTTGGCGTGGAAAGACTTGTTTATTTATTAATGTAAGATTAGATTAGGAAACTATATTGTAGTAAGAAGATTAAGTGGAGGAAGAGGCTGAATAGCTTGGTTTACGCGGACGGCCAATAAAATTCCAGACAAGGAATTTGCACCACCTACGTTGGGCCACCGGCACCCGCTTGAATATCTAAGGGTGCCTCGCCTTAAGCTCCCTTTCGTGTGGGTCTTAACAGCCAGGACAAGTAAGTAGACCTGGCGAGCCTCCGCACTCCAGGTGGAGATTCAGCCTGAAGTTAAAGTAAAGAGCAGAGAGAAGGAAAGGTAGAGAAGAAGAAAGAGTGAGAAAGACACGGGGGGAGCCAGAGTCCCAAGAAACCAGGCTGAGAGACTAGTTCGAGAAGCTGGTCCGAGAAACTGGCCCCCGCCCCTGGCCTCCTCCTTTATTGTTCAGAAGGCCTTTTATACTTTTGATAAAACATGGAGATCAATGGATAACACAAAATTATGTAGTGTTCGCAACCCAGATTCTTTCTGTATATCATTTTGTATACTAAAGGTCTCAGGTGATTTAATTATCTTCTGGCCAAGAGGCTTGTTAACACTTTTTGGCTCTCTTCCTTAATGAATGTTAATTTTGTTTCCCCTGAAGTGTTTTTCTTTAATCTGCATCTCCTTAAAGCATTAAAGTTACATCTCTATAGAACAAAGGTGCAGTGGGTTATAACAAAGAAGGTACTTAACTCAAAGATCTAATGTTGAGGTTTCTAATAATACCAGGTCTACTACTTGTTTTTCTATATACCAACTAATCTAATAATAAAGGATATGAAAATTTGGCAGCAAGCATTGACCCAAAAAAATGAAACTTTTAATCAGTCCTATTCTAAAGATTTTGACTCCTCGGAAGCTCCTGCATTCCTAGGATGTTTTAAGCTTCCTGTGTGCCTCCTGCGGTCAGGAGGCCTCAAACAATCACAAGCGCAGCTGTACGAGTCCTACAGGCAGGCTAGAAAGCCATCAGAGGTTTTTTGGATTGAAACACTCTTTCAAATGCAGAAGACTAACGCCCTGAATTGACTTTTTCCAGAAAAGGTCAGAAGAGTGAAAAAGCAGAGCACAAAAAACCGGCAGATTTTTGTTGGGGTACATGATTAAAAATTTCCAGAGGGGTCCCTGAAGTCTGAGCATGCCTTGCGTATGTCAGCTTCCATCCTCATAACCTTGTCACGGGCGGGCTTCCTCACACTGGCTCCAGCAGTCTTAGGCCCGGCATCGACGGGAGAGGAATCCGAGAGGCCCCCGAGCAACTCGCATGCGGACTGGCCTTTTCCTGAGGCCAACAGAGTGGGGTCCCTGAGGTCCCCGTCGTAAGTCGAGAGCACCTGCCGCAACACGAGAACATCCAGGAGGTTCTCCACTCCAGGCGAGATGAGGCCCATTTCCGCTGAGGCGTCTCGAGGCTAATCACACCTAACCTCTGGAACTTCCAAAGGGTCCTTCACACCCTTGCTGCAACTCAAGAAGTTCCCCGACATACCCGTCTCCACTCGAGAGAAGCACGAGAGTCCCGCCCACATCCAGAGGAGCCCCATTTCTGCCTCCTAACTCGAGAGGAGGGATCCTTTCCCTGCGTGGTCGGGAAATAATTCCCGGCGTTCCCGTCGCATCTCAAGAGGAGGCGCTCTCCACAGGAAAGGCGAGGGGAACTCCAAGGTCGTGCCACCATTCCCAGAGTCTCCCAGATATCTCAGTCCATTCCCGGGAAACCTGTTTTCCCTGCACTGCCTCGACTTTCAAGCCGAGGATCGACTCACACCACGGTGGCACGTGGGACAGCCCTGTGGGAAAGTCTCGTGGGAAAGCCTGGTGGGAAAGCCACGATGGAAAGCCACAGATCCCTTGATCCACGCGACGGGAAGCGTGACACTGCTGCTACAGCTCGGGAGGAAAGCGCACGTGCATGCCCCCACTCGAGACGAGGACTGACTCCCCTGGGGAGACTCCAGAAGTACCCCAAGATCCATGTCAGCACTGGAGAGGAATCCTCAGGTTCTGGCCCCGACTCCACACAAGGTCTTAGGGCCCGGCATCGACGGGAGAGGAATCCCGAGAGGCCCCCAAGCAACTCACAGGGGCACTGGCCGTTCCTGAGGCCACCAGAGCGGGTCCCTGAGGTCCCCATCATAAGTAAAGAGCACGTGCCGCAACTTGAGAAAATCCAGGAGGTTCTCCTTTCCAGGCGAGATGAGGCGCATTTCCGCTGAGGTGTCTCGAGGCTAATCACACCTAACCTCTGGAACTTCTAAAGGGTTCTTCACACCCTTGCTGCAACTCAAGAAGTTCCCCGACATACACTTCTGCACTCGAGAGGAAGCACACGAGAGGCCCGCCCACATCCAGAGGAGCCCCGCTTCCACCTCATAGCTCGAGAGGAGGGATCCTTTCCCTGAGTGGTCGGGAATGAATTCCCGGACTTGCCATAGCAGCTCAAGAGGGGGCGCTCTCCACAGGAAAGGCGAGAGGAACTCCAGGGTCGTTCCACCATTCCCAGAGTCCCCCAGATGTCTCAGTTCACTCCAGGGAAACCTGTTTTCCCTGCACTGCCTCGACTTTCAAGCCGAGGATCGACTCACACCACGGTGGCACGTGGGACAGCCCTGTGGGAAAGCCTCGTGGGAAAGCCTCGTGGGAATGCCTCGAGGGAAAGCCACAGATCACTTGATCCACGCGAAGGGAAACGTGACACTGCTGCAACAGCTCGAGAGGAAAGCGCACGTGCATGCCCCCACTCGAGTTGAGGACTGACTCCCCTGGGGAGACTCCAGAAGTACCCCAAATCCAGGTCAGCACTGCAGAGGAATCCTCAGGTTCCGGCAGCGACTCCACAAAAGGTCGTAGGCCCCGGTATCTACGGGAATGGAATCCCGAGAGGCCCCAGAGCTACTCGCATGGGGACTGGCCTTTCCTGAGGCCACCATAGCGGGTTCCTGAGGTCTCCGTCATATGTTGAGAGCACCTGCCACAACTCGAGAAAATCCAGGAGGTTCTCCCCTCCAGGCGAGATGAGGCCCATTTCCGCTGAGGCGTCTCGAGGCTAATCACACCTAACTTCTGGAACTTCCTATGGGTCTTTCACACCCTTGCTGCAACTCAAGAAGTTCCCCCACATACCCGTCTCCACTCGAGAGGAAGCACGAGAGTCCCGCCCACATCCAGAGGAGCCCCGTTTCCGCCTCCTAGCTCGAGAGTAGGGATCCTTTCCCTGTGTGGTCGGGAAAGAATTCCCGGCATTCCTGACGCATCTCAAGAGGAGGCACTCTCCACAGGAAAGGCGAGAGGAACTCCAGGGTCGTGCCACCATTCCCAGAGTCCCCCAGATGTCTCAATCCATTCCAGGGAAACCTGTTTTCCCTGCACTGCCCTGACTTTCAAGCCGAGGATCGACTCACACCACGGTGGCTCGTGGAACAGCCCTGTTGGAAGCCTCGTGGAAAGCCTCGTGGGAAAGCCTCGAGGGAAAGCCATAGATCCCTTGATCCACGCGAAGGGAAGCGTGACACTGCTGCTACAGCTCGAGAGAAAAGCGCACGTGCATGCCCCCACTCGTGACGAGGACTGACTTCCCTGGGGAAACTCCAGAAGTACCCCAAATCCAGGTCAGCAGTGGAGAGGAATCTCAGGTTCCGGCAGCGACTCAACACTAGGTCATAGGCCCCGGCAACTACGGGAGTGGAATCCCGAGAGGCCCCGAGCAACTCGCATGGGGACTGGCCTTTCCTGAGGCCCACCAGAGCGGGTCCCTGAGGTCCCTGTTGTAAGCCGAGAGCACCTGCAACAACTCGAGAAAATCCAGGAGGTTCTCCCCTCCAGGCGAGATGAGGCCCATTTCCGCTGAGG
>NW_017206280.1:0-4946 GCF_001704415.2 Capra hircus | reverse complement strand
CGCGGGTCCCTGAGGCCCTCGTCGTAAGTCGAGAGCACCTGCCGCAACTCGAGAAAATCCAGGAGGTTCTCCCCAAGGCTAGATGAGGCCCATTTCCTCTGAGGCAACTAGGCGGTAATCACACTTAAACCCTGGAACTTCCAAAGGGTCCTTCACACCCTTGCTGCAACTCAAGAAGTTCCTCGACATACCCGTCTCCACTCAAGAGGAACCCGAGCGTCCCGCCCATATCCAGAGTGGCCCCGTTTCCGCCTGCTAGCTCAGAGGAGGTATCCTTTCCCTGCGTGGTGGCGGAAAGAATTCCCGGCGTTCCCGTCTCATCTCAAGAGGAGGCGCTCTCCACAGGAAAGCGGAGGAACTCCAGGATCAGGCCCCATTCCCAGAGACCCCCAGATGTCTCAGTCCATTCCAGGGAAACCTGTTTTCCCTGCACTGCCTCGACTTTCAAGCCGAGGATCGACTCACACCGGATGGCACGTTGGACAGCCCTGTGGGAAAGCCACGTGGAAAGCCTCGTGGGAAAACCTCGAGCGAAAGCCACAGATCCTTTGATCCACGCAAAAGGAAGCGTGACACTGCTGCTACAGCTCGGGAGGAAAGCGCACGTGCATGCCCCCACTCGAGACGAGGACTGACTCCCCTGGGGAGACTCCAGTAGTAGCCCAAGATCCATGTCAGCACTGGAGAGGAATCCTCAGGTTCCTGCACCGACTCCACACAAGGTCTTAGGACCCGGCATCGAAGGGACAGGAATCCCGAGAGGCCCCGAAGCATCTCGCATGGGGACTGGCCTTTCCTGAGGCCACCACAGCGGGTCCCTGAGGTCCCCGTCGTAAGTCGAGAGCACCTGACGCAACTCGAGAAAATCCAGGACGTTCTCCCCTCCAGGGCGAGATCAGGCCCATTTCCGCTGAGGCGTCTCGAGGCTAATCACATCTATCATCTGGAACTTCCAAAGGGGTCCTTCACACCCTTGCTGCAACTCAAGAAGTTCCCAGACATACCCGTCTCCACTAGAGAGGAAGCACGAGAGTTCCGCCCACATCCAAAGGAGCCCCGTTTCCACCTCCTAGCTCGAGAGGAGGGATCCTTTCCCAGCGTGGTCGGAAAGAATTCCCGGCGTTTCCGTTGCATCTCAACAGGAGGCGCTCTCCACAGGATAGGCGAGAGGACTCCAGGTCGTGCCACCATTCCCAGAGTACCCTGGATGTCTCAGTCCAATTCCAGGGAAAACTGTTTTCCGTGCACTGCCTCGACTTTCAGCCGAGGATCGACTCACACCACGGTGGCACGTGGGACATCCCTGTGGGAAAGCCTCGTGCGAAAGCCTCGAGGGAAAGCCACAGATCCCTTGATCCACGCGTAGGGAAGCATGACAATGCTGCTACGGCTCGGGAGGAAAGCGCACGTGCATGCCCCCACTCGAGACGGGGACTGACTCCCCTGGGGAGACTGCAGAAGTACCCCAAGATCCATGTCAGCAGGGAGAGGAACACTCAGGTTCCGGCACCGACTCCACACAAGGGCTTAGGCCCCAGCATCGAAGTGAGAGGAATCCCGAGAGGCCCCCGAGCAACTCGCATGTGCACTGGGTTTTCCTGAGGCTACCAGAGCGGGTCCCTGAGGTCCCCGTCGTAAGTCGAGAGCACCTGCCGCAAATGGAGAAAATCCAGGAGGTTCTCCCCTCCAGGCGAGATGAGGCCCATTTCCGCTGAGGCGTCTCCAGGATATTCACCTAACCTCTGGAACTTCCAAAGGGTTCTTCACACCCTTTCTGCCACTCAAGAAGTTCCCGACATACTGTCTCCACTCGAGAGGAAGCACGAGAGTCCCGCCCACATCCAGAGGGGCCCCGTTTCCGCCTGCTAGCTCGAGAGGAGGGATCCTTTCCCTTCGTGGTCGGGAAAGAATTCCCGGCATTCCCGACCCATCTTAAGAGGAGGCTCTCTGTACAAGAAAGGCGAGAGGAACTCCAGGGTCGTGCCACCATTCCCAGAGTCCCCCAGATGTCTCAGTCCATTCCAGGGAAATCTGTTTTCCCTGCACTGCCTCGACTTTCAAGCCGAGGATCGACTCACAACATGGTGACAGGTGGGACAGCCCTGTGGAAAAGCCTCGTGGGAAAGCTCTTTCGTGGGAAAGCCTCGTGGGAAAGCCTCGAAAGCGAAAGACACAGATCCCTTGATCCACGTGAAGGGAAGTGCGACACTGCTGCTACAGCTCGGGAGGAAAGCGCACGTCCATGCCCCTACTCGAGACGAGGACTGACTGCCCTGGGGAGAATCCAGAAGTACCCCCAAGATCCATGTCTGCACTGGAGAGGAATCCTCAGGTTCCGGCACTGAGTCCACACAAGGTCTTAGGCCCCAGGATCGACGGAAGAGGAATCCCGAGAGGCCCGAGCAACTCCCATGGGGACTGGCCTTTCCTGAGGCCACCAGAACGGATCCCTGAGGCCCCTTCGTAAGTCGAGAGCACCTGCCGCAACTCGAGAAAATCCAGGAGGTTCTCCCCTCCAGACGAGATGACGCCCATTTCCGCTGAGGCAAGTAGGGGTAATCACACTTAAACTCTGGAACTTCCAAAGGGTCTTTCACACCCTTGCTGCAACTCAAGAAGTTCCCGACATACCCGTCTCCACTCTAGAGAATCTGAGAGTCCCGCCCATATCCAGAGTGGCCCCGTTTCCGCCTGCTAGCTCGAGAGGAGGATCCTTTCCCTGCGTGGTCGGGAAAGAATTCTAGCGTTCCCTTGCATCTCAAGAGGAGGCGCTCTCCACAGGAAAGGCGAGAAGAACTCCAGGATCAGGCCCCATTCCCAGAGTCCCCAAGATGTCTCAGTCCATTCCAGGGAAACCTGTTTTCCCTGCGCTGCCTCGACTTTCAAGCCGAGGATCGACTCACACCACGGTGGCACATGGGACAGCCCTGTGGGAAAGCCTCGTGGGAAAGCCACAGATCCCTTGATCCTCGAGAAGGGAAGCGTGACACTGCTACTACAGCTCGGGAGGAAAGCGCACGTGCATGCCCCCACTCGAGACGAGGACTGACTCCCCTGGGGAGACTCCAGAAGTACCCCAAGATCCATGTCAGCACTGGAGAGGAATCCTCAGGTTCCGGCACCGACTCCACACAAAGTCTTATGCCGGGGTCCAGCCCGGTGGATCCAGGGAATTCGAAGGGTGGACGGCGTTGGCGTGGAAAGCCTTGTTTATTTATTAATGTAAGATTACATTAGGAAACTATAGTGTAGTAAGAAGATTAAGTGGAGGAAGAGTGCTGAATAGCTTGGTTTACGCGGACGGCCAATAAAATTCCAGACAAGGAATTTGCACCACCTACGTTGGGCCACCGGCGCCCGCTTGAATATCTAAGGGTGCCTCGCCTTAAGCTCCCTTTCGTGCGGGTCTTAACAGCCAGGCCAAGTAAGTAGACCTGGCGAGCCTCCGCACTCCAGGTGGAGATTCAGCCTGAAGTTATAGTAAAGAGCAGAGAGAAGGAAAGGTAGAGAAGAAGAAAGAGAGAGAAAGACACAGGGGGAGCCAGAGTCCCAAGAAACCAGGCTGAGAGACTAGTTCGAGAAGCTGGTCCGAGAAACTGGCCCCCGGCCCCTGGCCTCCTCTTTATTGATCAGAAGGTCTTTTTATACTTTTGATAATACATGGAGATCAATGGATAACACAAAATTATGTAGTGTTCTCAACCCAGATTCTTTCTGTATATCATTTTGTATACAAAAGGTCTCAGGTAATTTACATTATCTTCTGGCCAAGAGGATTGTTAACACTTTTTGGCTCTCTTCCTTAATGAATGTTAATTTTGTTTCCCCTGAAGTGTTTTTCTTTAATCTGCATCTCCTTAAAGCACTAAAGTTACATCTCTATAAACAAAGGTGCAGTGGGTTATAACAAAGAAGGTACTTAACTCAAAGATCTAATGTTGCTAATACCAGGTCTACTACTTGTTTTTCACATACCAACTATATCTAAAAATAAAGGATATGAAAATTTGGCAGCAAGCATTGACCCAAAAAATGAAACTTTTAATCAGTCCTATTCTAAAGATTCTGACTCCTCAGAAGCTCCTGCATTACTAGGATGTTTTAAGCTTCCTGTGCCTCCTGCGGTCAGGAGGCCCTCAAACAATCACAAGCGCAGCTGTACGAGTTCTACAGGCAGGCTAGAAAGCCATCAGAGGGTTTTTTGGATTGAAACACTCTTTCAAATGCAGAAGACTAACGCCCTGAATTGACTTTTTCCAGAAAAGGTCAGAAGAGTGAAAAAGCAGAGCACAAAAACCGGTAGATTTTTGTTGGGGTACATGCTTAAAAATTTCCAGAGGGGTCCCTGAAGTCTGAGCACGCCTTGCGTATGTCAGCTTCCTTCCTCATAACCTTGTCACGGGCGGGCTTCCTCACACTGGCTCCCGGCAGCCTTAGGCCCAGGCATCGACGGGAGAGGAATCCGAGAGGCCCCGAGCAACTCGCTTGGGGACTGGCCTTTCCTGAGACCACCATAGCGGGTCCGTGAGGTCCCCGTCGTAAGTCGAGGAGCACCTGCCGCAACTCGAGAAACTCCAGGAGGTTCTCCCCTCCAGGCGAGATGAGGCCATTTTCCGCTGAGGCATCTCGAGGCTAATCACACCTAACCTCTGGAACTTACAAAGGTCTTTCACACCCTTGCTGCAACTCAAGAAGTTCCCCGACATACCCATCTCCACTCGAGAGGAATCACGAGAGTCCCGCCCTCATCCAGAGGAGTCCCGTTTCCGCCTCCAGCTGGAGAGGAGGGATCCTTCCCTGCGTGTCGGGAAAGATTCCCGGCATTTCCGTGGCATCTCAAGAGGAGGCACTCTCCACAGGAAAGGGGAGAGGAACTCCAGGGTAGTGCCACCATTCAAAGAGTCCCCCAGATGTCTCAGTCCATTCCAGGAAGCCTGTTTCCCTGG
>NW_017206279.1:0-4946 GCF_001704415.2 Capra hircus | reverse complement strand
CCAGGAGAGATGAGGCCCATTTCCTCTGAGGCGTCCCCAGGCTAATCACACCTAACCTCTGACATTTCAAACGTCCTTCACATCCTTACTGCAACTCAAGAAGTTCCCCGACATACCCGTCTCCTCTCTAGAGAAGCACGAGAGTCCCGCCCCCATCCAGAGGAAGCCCCGTTTCCTCCTCCTAGCTCGAGAGGAGGATCCTTTCCCTGCGTGGTCGGGAGAGAATTACCGGCCTTCCCGTCGCATCTCAGGAGGGGGCGCTCTCGCCAGGAAAGGCGAGAGGAACTCCAGGGTCGTTCCACCATTCCCAGAGTCCCCAGATGTCTCAGTCCATTCCAAGGAAGCCTGTTTTCCCGCACTGCCTCGACTTTCAAGCGGGGATCGACTCACACCACGGTGGCACATGGGACAGCCCTGTGGGAAAGCCTCGTGGGAAAGCCTGGTGGGAAAGCCTCGAGGGAAAGCACAGATCCCTTGATCCATGCGAAGGGAAGGGTGACACTGCTGCTACAGCTCAGGAGAAAGCGCACATGCATGTCCCCACTCGAGCCGAGGACTGACTCCCCTGGGCAAACTCCAGAGGAACCCCACGATCCATGTCAGCAATGGAGAGTAATCCTCAGGTTCCGGCACCGACTTCACACAAGACCTTAGGCCCCGGCTTCGACGGAGAGAAATCCCGAGAGGCCCCGAGCAACTCGCATGGGGACTGCCTTTCCTGAGGCCACCAGAGCGGGTCCCTGAGGTCCCGTCGAAAGTTGAGAGCACGTGCCGCAACTCGAGAAAATCCAGGAGTTCTCCCCTTCAGGCGAGATGAGGCCCATTTCCACTGAGGCGTCTCGAGGCTAATCACACCTAACCTGTGGAACTTCCAAAGGGAACTTTACACCCTGGCTGCAACTCAAGAAGTTCCCCGAATACCTGTCTCCACTCGAGAGGAAGCCGGAGAGTCCCGCCCACATCCAGAGGAGCCTCGTTTCCGCCTCCTAGCTCGAGAGGAGGGATCCTTTCCCGGCCTGGTCGGAAAGAAATCCCGGCGTCCCGTCGTATCTCAAGAGGGGGCGCTCCCCAAAGAAAAGGCGAGAGGAACTCCAGGATCATGCCACCATTCCCAGAGTCCCTCAGATGTCTCAGTCCATTCCAGGGAAATCTGTTTTCCCTGCACTAACTCGACTTTCAAGCCGAGGATCGACTCACACTACGGTGACACGTGGGACAGCCCTGTGGAAAAGCCTCGTGGAAAGCCTCGAGGGAAAGCCACAGATCCCTTGATCCACGCGAAGGGAAGCGTGACACTGCTGCTCCAGCTCGGGAGGAAAGCGCACGTGCATGCCCCCACACGAGACGAGGACTGACTCCTCTGGGGAGACTCCAGAAGTACCCCAAGATCAATGTCAGCACTGGAGAGGAATCCTCAGGTTTCGGCCCTGACTCCACACAAGGTCTTAGGCCCGGCATCGACGGGAGAGGAATCCCGAGAGGCCCCGAGCAACTAGCAAGGGGACTGGCCTTTCCTGAGGCCACCAGAGCGGGTCCCTGAGGTCCCCGTCAGAAGTCGAGAGCACCTGCCGCAACTCGAGAAAATCCAGGAGGTTCTCCCCTCCAGGCGAGATGAGGCCCATTTCCTCTGAGGTGTCCCCAGGCTACTGACACCTAACCTCTGGAACTTCCAGAGGCTCCTTCACACCCTTGCTGCAACTCAAGAAGTTCCCGGACATACCCGTCTCCACTCGAGAGGAAGCACGAGAGTGCCGCCCACATCCAGAGGAGCCCTGTTTCCGCCTCCTAGCTCGAGAGCAAGGATCCTTTCTGTGTCGTCCGGAAAGAATTTCCGGCGTTCCATAGCATCTCAAGAGGAGGCGCTGTCCACAGAAAAGGCGAGAGGAACTCCAGGGTCGTGCCGCCATTCCCTGAGTCCCCCAGATGTCTCAGTCCATTCCAGGGAATCCTGTTTTCCCTGCACTGCCTCTACTTTCAAGACGAGGATCGACTCACACCACGGTGGCACGTGGGACAGCCCTGTGGGAAAGCCTCGTGGGAAAGCCTCAGATCACTTGATCCATGCGAAGGGAAAGCGTGACACTTCTGCTACAGCTCGAGAGGAAAGCAAACGTGCATGCCCCCACTCGAGACTAGACAGACTCCCCTGGGAGACTCCACAAGTACCCCAAGATTCATGTCAGCACTGGAGAGGAATCCTCAGGTTCCGGCACCGACTCCCACACAAGGTCTTAGGCCCGGGCATCGACGGGAGAGGAATCCCGAGAGACCCCCGAGCAACGCGCATGGGGACTGGCCTTTCCTGAGGCCACCAGAGCGGGTCCCTGTGGTCCCCGTCGTAAGTCGAGAGCACCTGCCGCAACTCGAGAAAATCCAGGAGGTTCTCCCCTCCAGGAGAGATGAGGCCCATTTCCTCTGAGGCGTCCCCAGGCTAATCACACCTAACCTCTGACATTTCCAAAACGTCCTTCACATCCTTACTGCAACTCAAGAAGTTCCCCGACATACCCGTCTCCTCTCTAGAGGAAGCACGAGAGTCCCGCCCCCATCCAGAGGAGCCCCGTTTCCTCCTCCTAGCTCGAGAGGAGGGATCCTTTCCCTGCGTGGTCGGGAGAGAATTACCGGCCTTCCCGTCGCATCTCAGGAGGGGCGCTCTCGCCAGGAAAGGCGAGAGGAACTCCAGGGTCGTTCCACCATTCCCAGAGTCCCCCAGATGTCTCAGTCCATTCCAAGGAAGCCTGTTTTCCCGGCACTGCCTCGACTTTCAAGCCGGGGATCGACTCACACCACGGTGGCACATGGGACAGCCCTGTGGAAAAGCCTCGTGGGAAAGCCTGGTGGGAAAGCCTCGAGGGAAAGCCACAGATCCCTTGATCCATGCGAAGGGAAGGGTGACACTGCTGCTACAGCTCAGGAGGAAAGCGCACATGCATGTCCCCACTCGAGCCGAGGACTGACTCCCCTGGGCAAACTCCAGAGGAACCCCACGATCCATGTCAGCAATGGAGAGTAATCCTCAGGTTCCGGCACCGACTTCACACAAGACCTTAGGCCCCGGCTTTGACGGGAGAGGAATCCGAGGGGCCCCCGAGCAACTCGCATGAGGACTGGCCTTTCCTGAGGCCACCAGAGCGGGTCCCTGAGGTCCCCATCGTAAGTCGAGAGCACCTGCCGCAACTCGAGAAAATCCAGGAGGTTCTCCCCTTCAGGCGAGATGAGGCCCATTTCCGCTGAGGCGTCTCGAGGTTAATCACACCTAACCTCTGGATCTTCCAAAGGGTCCTTCACACACTTGCTGCAACTCAAGAAGTTCCCCGACATACCGTCTCCACTCGAGAGGAAGCACGAGAGTCCCGCCCATATCCAGAGGAGCCCCGTTTCTGCCTCATAGCTCGAGAGGAGGATTCTTTCCCTGCGTGGTGGGACAGAATTCCCGGCGTTCCCGTTGCATCTCATGAGGAGGCGGTCTCCACAGGAAAGTCGAGAGAAACTCCAGAGTCATGCCACATTCCCAGAGTCCCCCCCAGATGTCTCAGTCCATTCCAGGGAAACCTGTTTTCCCTACACTACCTCGACTTTCAAGCCGAGGATCGACTCACATTACGGTGACACGTGGGACAGCCCTGTAGGAAAGCCTCGTGGAAAGCCTCGAGGGAAAGCCACAGATCCCTTGATCAACGCGAAAGGAAGCGTGACACTGCTGCTCCAGCACGGGAGGAAAGTGCACCTGCATGCCCCACACGAGACGAGGACTGACTCCTCTGGGGAGACTCCAGAAGTACCCCAAGATCCATGTCAGCACTGCAGAGGAATCCGAAGGTTCCGGCACCGATTCCACACAAGGTCTTAGGCCCCAGAATCAACGGGAGAGGTATCCGAGAGACCACCGAGCAAGGCGAATGGGGACTGGCCTTTCCTGAGGTCACCAGAGCGGTCCCTGAGGTCCCGTCGTAAGTCGAGAGCACCTGCCGCAACTCGAGAAAATCCAGGAGGTTCTCCCCTACAGGCGAGATGAGGCCCATTTCCTCAGAGGCGTCTCGAGGCTAATCAAACCTAACCTCTGGAACTTCCAAAGGCTCCTTCACACCCATGCTGCAACTCAAGAATTTCCTGACATACCCGTCTCCACTCGAGAGGAAGCACAAGAGTCCCGCCCACATTCAGAGGAGCCCCGTTTCCGCCTCCTAGCTCGAGAGGAGGGATCCTTTCCCTGCGTGTCGGGAAAGAATTCCCGGCGTTCCCGTGGCATCTCAAAAAGAGGCGCTCTCCACAGGAAAGGCGAGAGGAACTCCGGGTCTTGCCACCATTCCCAGAGTCCCCGCAGATGTCTCAGTCCATTCCAGGGAAAACTATTTTCCCTCGATTACCGCGACTTTCAAGCGAGGATCGACTCACACCACGGTGGCACGTGGGACATCCCTGGGGAAAGTCTCCTGGGAAAGCCTCGTGGGAGAGCCTCAAGGGAAAGGCAAAGATCACTTGATCCACGCGACGGGAAGCGTGACACTGCTGCTAGAGCTCGGGAGGAAAGCGCACGTGCCATGCCCCCCACGAGACGGACTGACTCCCTGTGGGGACACTCCAGAAGTACCCCAAGATCCATATCAGCACTGGAGAGGAATCCTCAGGTTCTGGCACCGACTCCACACAAGTCTTAGGCCCCGGCATCGACGGGAGAGGAAACCCGAGAGGCCGCAGAGTAACTCGCATGGGGACTGTTCTTTCCTGAGGCCACCAGAGCGGGTCCCTAAGGGCCCGTCGTAAGTGGAGAGCACCTGCCACAACTCGAGAGAATTTCCAGGAGGTTCTCCCCTCCAGGCGAGATGAGCCCTTTTACCCTGAGGCGTCTCGAGGCTAATCTCACCTAACCTCTGGAACTTCCAAAGGGTCTTTTCACACCCTTGCTGCAACTCAACAAGTTCCCCGACATACCCATCTCCAGTCGA
>NW_017206278.1:0-4947 GCF_001704415.2 Capra hircus | reverse complement strand
CTCGCGCCAGGAACTCTGCCAGATCGGGGCTCTGAGCAGAGCTAGAGCTCTGCCGTACTGGAGGCGCACTTAGCTCCGTGCAAGCAGGGCTTTCCTCTTGACTGGGGCTCGGCTGCTTCTCTTTCCCCGAGGAGGCTCGCTACACTGCTGGCTGTGCTCTCGCCTATCAGGCGGCGCGCAGGGTCCTCCAGCAGGTCTTGCCTCAGGGGCTGCTTCCCCTGAGTTGGGGCTGTGGGCAGGAACCCAGACACGCAGGATCAGGCCCCAACCACCTGCACATGTCTCTGCTGGGGAGGAGAGTGCTAGGGAACCTACGTCTGTCATACACTTTCTGGGCACCCAAGGAATCAGCCTCCGTGTGTGCGGGGCTGAAAACCCCAGCCAGGGGCCCTGGGAGCCTGGTGCTCTCGGTGCGGCGCTGATTCTAGGCGGCCTAGAAACCGCTGGAGGAGCCCTGCAGTTGCCCTTCCCTTCCCTCTGACAGAGCTCTCACTGCTGAAGCCCTTGGCAGTGTGCAACCCACCACCCCCTAAGCCCTCCCCAACGACGCCTGGCACCTATGTGCAAAGGCAAGGCAGGATTGGAGCTGAGGCAAGGAAGGCCACCAGTGGCGTCTCCCAGGCTCGCTCAGACAGCTCCTTCCTGGGGAGGGAGCCTAAAAGCAAGGCAAGTCTGGGCAAGGCGAGCCCCCGGCCGAGCAGCCTCGCGCCAGAAACTCTGCCAGATCGGGGCTCTGAGCAGAGCTAGAGCTCTGCCGTACTGGAGGCCCACTTAGCTCCGTGCAAGCAGGGCTTTCCTCTTGACTGGGCTCGGCTGCCTCCTCTTCTCCCGAGGAGGCTCGCTACACTGCTGGCTGTGCTCTCGCCTATCAGGCGGGCGCGCAGGGCTCCTCCAGCAGGTCTTGCCTCAGGGGCTGCTTCCCCTGAGTTGAGGCTGTGGGCGGGAACCCAGACACGCAGGATAAGGCCCCAACCACCTGCACATGTCTCTGCTGGGGAGGAGAGTGCTAGGGAACCTACGTCTCTCACACACTTTCTAGGCACCCACGGAGTCAGCCTCTGGGAGTGTGGGGATGCAAAACCCAGCCAGGGGCCCTTGGAACCTGGTGCTCTCCGTGCGGAGCTTTGTCTGGGCGGCCAAGGAACCGCTGAAGGAGCCCTGCTGTTGCCCTTCGCTTCCCTCTGACAGAGCTTTCACTGCTGGAGCCCTTGGCAGTGTGCAACCCACCAGCCCCTAAGCCCTCCTCAAGGACGCTTGGGACCTAAGTGCAAAGGCAAGGCAGGGGTAGAGCTGAAGCCAGGAAGGCGCCAGTGGCGTTTCCGAGCCTCACACAGCCTGCTCCTTCCTGGGGAGGGAGCCTTAAAGCAAGGCAAGTCTGCGCAAGGCTCGCCTATGGCAGAGCATCTTGGTGCCAGGAACTCTGCCAGATCGGGCCTCTGAACAGAGCTAGAGATCTGCCGTACTGGAGTCGCACTTAGCTTCGTGTAAGCAGGGATTTCAGCTTGACGGGGACTTGCTGCCTCCTCTTCCCCCGAGGAGGCTCGCTTCCCTGCTGGCTGTGCACTCGCCTATCAGGCGGGGGCGCAGGGCTCCTCCAGCAGGTCTTGCCTCAGGGGCTGCTTCCCCTGAGTTGGGGCTGTGGGCAGGAACCCAGACACGCAGGATCAGGCCCCAAACACCTGCACATGTCTCTGCTGGGGAGGAGAGTGCTAGGGAACCTACGTCTGTCATACACTTTCTGGGCACCCAAGGAATCAGCCTCCGTGTGTGCGGGGCTGAAAACCCCAGCCAGGGGACCCTGGGAGCCTGGTGCTCTCCGTGTGGCGCTGAATCTGGGCGGCCAAGCAACCGCTGGAGGAGCCCTGCAGTTGCCCTTCCCTTCCCTCTGACAGAATTCTCACTGCTGGAGCCCTTGGCAGTGTGCAACCCACCAGCCCCTAAGCTCTCCTTAAGGAGGACTGGGACCTAAGTGCAAAGGCAAGGCAGGATTGGAGCTGAGGCAAGAAAGGCGCCAGTGGCGACTCCCAGGCTCCTGCTGCCTGCTCCTTCCTGGAGAGGCAGCCTAAAAGCAAGGCAAGTCTGGGCAAGGCTAGCCCCCGGCAGAGCAGCCTCGCGCCAGGAACTCTGCCAGATCGGGGCTCTGAGCAGAGCTAGAGCTCTGCCGTACTGGAGGCGCACTTAGCTCCGTGCAAGCAGGGCTTTCAACTTGACGGGGCTGGGCTGCCTCCTCTTCCCCCGAGGAGGCTCGCTTCCCTGCTGGCTGTGCACTCGCCTATCAGGCGGGGGCGCAGGGCTCCTCCAGCAGGTCTTGCCTCAGGGGCTGCTTCCCCTGAGTTGGGGCTGTGGGCCAGGAACCCAGACACGCAGGATCAGGCCCCAAACCACCTGCACATGTCTCTGCTGGGGAGGAGAGTGCTAGGGAACCTACGTCTGTCATACACTTTCTGGGCACCCAAGGAATCAGCCTCCGTGTGTGCGGGGCTGAAAACCCCAGCCAGGGGCCCTGGGAGCCTGGTGCTCTCGGTGCGGCGCTGATTCTAGGCGGCCTAGAAACCGCTGGAGGAGCCCTGCAGTTGCCCTTCCCTTCCCTCTGACAGAGCTCTCACTGCTGAAGCCCTTGGCAGTGTGCAACCCACCACCCCCTAAGCCCTCCCCAACGACGCCTGGCACCTATGTGCAAAGGCAAGGCAGGATTGGAGCTGAGGCAAGGAAGGCACCAGTGGCGTCTCCCAGGCTCGCTCAGACAGCTCCTTCCTGGGGAGGGAGCCTAAAAGCAAGGCAAGTCTGGGCAAGGCGAGCCCCCGGCCGAGCAGCCTCGCGCCAGAAACTCTGCCAGATCGGGGCTCTGAGCAGAGCTAGAGCTCTGCCGTACTGGAGGCCCACTTAGCTCCGTGCAAGCAGGGCTTTCCTCTTGACTGGGCTCGGCTGCCTCCTCTTCTCCCGAGGAGGCTCGCTACACTGCTGGCTGTGCTCTCGCCTATCAGGCGGGCGCGCAGGGCTCCTCCAGCAGGTCTTGCCTCAGGGGCTGCTTCCCCTGAGTTGAGGCTGTGGGCGGGAACCCAGACACGCAGGATAAGGCCCCAACCACCTGCACATGTCTCTGCTGGGGAGGAGAGTGCTAGGGAACCTACGTCTCTCACACACTTTCTAGGCACCCACGGAGTCAGCCTCTGGGAGTGTGGGGATGCAAAACCCAGCCAGGGGCCCTTGGAACCTGGTGCTCTCCGTGCGGAGCTTTGTCTGGGCGGCCAAGGAACCGCTGAAGGAGCCCTGCTGTTGCCCTTCGCTTCCCTCTGACAGAGCTTTCACTGCTGGAGCCCTTGGCAGTGTGCAACCCACCAGCCCCTAAGCCCTCCTCAAGGACGCTTGGGACCTAAGTGCAAAGGCAAGGCAGGGGTAGAGCTGAAGCCAGGAAGGCGCCAGTGGCGTTTCCGAGCCTCACACAGCCTGCTCCTTCCTGGGGAGGGAGCCTTAAAGCAAGGCAAAGTCTGCGCAAGGCTCGCCTATGGCAGAGCATCTTGGTGCCAGGAACTCTGCCAGATCGGGCCCTCTGAACAGAGCTAGAGATCTGCCGTACTGGAGTCGCACTTAGCTTCGTGGAAGCAGGGATTTCAGCTTGACGGGGACTTGCTGCCTCCTCTTCCCCCGAGGAGGCTCGCTTCCCTGCTGGCTGTGCACTCGCCTATCAGGCGGGGCGCAGGGCTCCTCCAGCAGGTCTTGCCTCAGGGGCTGCTTCCCCTGAGTTGGGGCTGTGGGCAGGAACCCAGACACGCAGGATCAGGCCCCAAACACCTGCACATGTCTCTGCTGGGGAGGAGAGTGCTAGGGAACCTACGTCTGTCATACACTTTCTGGGCACCCAAGGAATCAGCCTCCGTGTGTGCGGGGCTGAAAACCCCAGCAGGGCCCTGGGAGCCTGGTGCTCTCCGTGTGGCGCTGAATCTGGGCGGCCAAGCAACCGCTGGAGGAGCCCTGCAGTTGCCCTTCCCTTCCCTCTGACAGAATTCTCACTGCTGGAGCCCTTGGCAGTGTGCAACCCACCAGCCCTAAGCTCTCCTTAAGGAGGACTGGACCTAAGTGCAAAGGCAAGGCAGGGATTGGAGCTGAGGCAGAAAGGCGCCAGTGGCGACTCCCAGGCCTCCTGCTGCCTGCTCCTTCCTGGAGAGGCAGCCTAAAAGCAAGGCAAGTCTGGGCAAGGCTAGCCCCCGGCAGAGCAGCCTCGCGCCAGGAACTCTGCCAGATCGGGGCTCTGAGCAGAGCTAGAGCTCTGCCGTACTGGAGGCGCACTTAGCTCCGTGCAAGCAGGGCTTTCAACTTGACGGGGCTGGCTCCTCCTCCTTCCCGAGGAGGCTCGCTTCCCTGCTGGCTGTGCACTCGCCTATCAGGCGGGCGCAGGGCTCCTCCAGCAGGTCTTGCCTCAGGGGCTGCTTCCCCTGAGTTGGGGCTGTGGGCAGGAACCCAGACACGCAGGATCAGGCCCCAACACCTGCACATGTCTCTGCTGGGGAGGAGAGTGCTAGGCTAACTGTCATACAATACACTTTCTGGCACCAAGGAAATCAGCCTCCGTGTGTGGGGCTGAAAACCCAGCAGGGCCCTGGAGCCTGGTGCTCTCGGTGCGGCGCTGATTCTAGGCGGCCTAGAAACCGCTGGAGGAGCCCTGCAGTTGCCCTTCCCTTCCCTCTGACAGAGCTCTCACTGCTGAAGCCCTTGGCAGTGTGCAACCCACCACCCCTAAGCCCTCCCAACGACGCCTGGCACCTATGTGCAAAGGCAAGGCAGGATTGGAGCTGAGGCAAGAAGGCACCAGTGGCGTCTCCCAGGCTCGCTCAGACAGCTCCTTCCTGGGGAGGGAGCCTAAAAGCAAGGCAAGTCTGGCAAGGCGAGCCCCCGGCGAGCAGCCTCGCAGCCACTCTGCCAGATCGGGGCTCTGAGCCAGAAGAGCTA
>NW_017206277.1:0-4947 GCF_001704415.2 Capra hircus | reverse complement strand
TGCCTTGCCTCCTTAAGGAGAGGCTTAGGGGCTGGTGGGTTGCACACTGCCAAGGGCTCCAGCAGTGAGAAGCTCTGTCAGAGGGAAGGAAGGGCAACTGCAGGGCTCCTCCAGCGGTTGCTTGGCCGCCCAGATTCAGCGCCGCACGGAGAGCACCAGGCTCCAGGGCCCCTGGCTGGGGTTTTCAGCCCCGCACACACGGAGGCTGATTCCTTGGGTGCCCAGAAAGTGTATGACAGACGTAGGTTCCCTAGCACTCTCCTCCCCAGCAGAGACATGTGCAGGTGGTTTGGGGCCTGATCCTGCGTGTCTGGGTTCCTGCCCACAGCCCCAACTCAGGGAAGCAGCCCCTGAGGCAAGACCTGCTGGAGGAGCCCTGCGCCCCCGCCTGATAGGCGAGTGCACAGCCAGCAGGAAGCGAGCCTCCTCGGGGAAGAGGAGGCAGCCAGCCCGTCAAGTTGAAAGCCCTGCTTGCACGGAGCTAAGTGGGCCTCCAGTACGGCAGAGCTCTAGCTCTGCTCAGAGCCCGATCTGGCAGAGTTTCCTGGCGCGAGCTGCTCTGCCGGGGGCTAGCCTTGCCCAGACTTGCCTTGCTTTTAGGCTCCCTCCCAGGAAGGAGCAGGCTGTTGAGCCTGGGAAACGCCACTGGCGCCTTCCTTGCCTCAGCTCCAATCCTGCCTTGCCTTTGCACTTAGGTCCCAAGCGTCCTTGAGGAGGGCTTAGGGGCTGGTGGGTTGCACACTGCCAAGGGCTCCAGCAGTGAAAGCTCTGTCAGAGGGAAGGAAGGGCAACAGCAGGGCTCCTCCAGCGGTTCTTGGCCGCCCAGACAGCGCCGCACGGAGAGCACCAGGCTCCAGGGCCCCTGGCTGGGGTTTTCAGCCCCCACACACGGAGGCTGATTCCTTGGGTGCCAGAAAGTGTATGACAGACGTAGGTTCCCTAGCACTCTCCTCCCCAGCAGAGACATGTGCAGGTGGTTGGGGCCTGATCCTGCGTGTCTGGGTTCCGCCCACAGCCCCAACTCAGGGGAAGCAGCCCCTGAGGCAAGACCTGCTGGAGGAGCCCTGCGCCCCGCCTGATAGGCGAGTGCACAGCCAGCAGGGAAGCGAGCCTCCTCGGGGAAGAGGAGGCAGCCAGCCCCGTCAAGTTGAAAGCCCTGCTTGCACGGAGCTAAGTGCGCCTCCAGTACGGCAGAGCTCTAGCTCTGCTCAGAGCCCCGATCTGGCAGAGTTTCTGGCGCGAGGCTGCTCGGCCGGGGCTCGCCTTGCCCAGACTTGCCTTGCTTTTAGGCTCCCTCCCCAGGAAGGAGCTGTCTGAGCGAGCCTGGGAGACGCCACTGGTGCCTTCCTTGCCTCAGCTCCAATCCTGCCTTGCCTTTGCACATAGGTCCCAGCGTCGTTGGGGAGGGCTTAGGGGTGGTGGGTTGCACACTGCCAAGGGCTTCAGCAGTGAGAGCTCTGTCAGAGGGAAGGGAAGGGCAACTGCAGGGCTCCTCCAGCGGTTTCTAGGCCGCCTAGAATCAGCGCCGCACCGAGAGCACCAGGCTCCCAGGGCCCCTGGCTGGGGTTTTCAGCCCCGCACACACGGAGGCTGATTCCTTGGGTGCCCAGAAAGTGTATGACAGACGTAGGTTCCCTAGCACTCTCCTCCCCAGCAGAGACATGTGCAGGTGGTTGGGGCCTGATCCTGCGTGTCTGGGTTCCTGCCCACAGCCCAACTCAGGGGAAGCAGCCCCTGAGGCAAGACCTGCTGGAGGAGCCCTGCGCCCCCGCCTGATAGGCGAGTGCACAGCCAGCAGGGAAGCGAGCCTCCTCGGGGGGAAGAGGAGGCAGCCCAGCCCCGTCAAGGAAAGCCCTGCTTGCACGGAGCTAAGTGCGCCTCCAGTACGCAGAGCTCTAGCTCTGCTCAGAGCCCCGATCTGGCAGAGTTCCTGGCGCGAGGCTGCTCTGCCGGGGCTAGCCTTGCCCAGACTTGCCTTGCTTTTAGGCTGCCTCTCCAGGAAGGAGCAGGCAGCAGGAGCCTGGGAGTCGCCACTGGCGCCTTTCTTGCCTCAGCTCCAATCCTGCCTTGCCTTTGCACTTAGGTCCCAGTCCTCCTTAAGGAGAGCTTAGGGGCTGGTGGGTTGCACACTGCCAAGGGCTCCAGCAGTGAGAATCTGTCAGAGGGAAGGGAAGGGCAACTGCAGGGCTCCTCAGCGGTTGCTTGGCCGCCCAGATTCAGCGCCACACGGAGAGCACCAGGCTCCCAGGCCCCTGGCTGGGGTTTTCAGCCCCGCACACACGGAGGCTGATTCCTTGGGTGCCCAGAAAAGTGTATGACAGACGTAGGTTCCCTAGCACTCTCCTCCCCAGCAGAGACATGTGCAGGTGTTTGGGGCCTGATCCTGCGTGTCTGGGTTCCTGCCCACAGCCCCAACTCAGGGGAAGCAGCCCCTGAGGCAAGACCTGCTGGAGGAGCCCTGCGCCCCCGCCTGATAGGCGAGTGCACAGCCAGCAGGGAAGCGAGCCTCCTCGGGGGAAGAGGAGGCAGCAAGTCCCCGTCAAGCTGAAATCCCTGCTTACACGAAGCTAAGTGCGACTCCAGTACGGCAGATCTCTAGCTCTGTTCAGAGGCCGATCTGGCAGAGTTCCTGGCACCAAGATGCTCTGCCATAGGCGAGCCTTGCGCAGACTTGCCTTGCTTTAAGGCTCCCTCCCAGGAAGGAGCAGGCTGTGTGAGGCTCGGAAACGCCACTGGCGCCTTCCTGGCTTCAGCTCTACCCCTGCCTTGCCTTTGCACTTAGGTCCCAAGCGTCCTTGAGGAGGGCTTAGGGGCTGGTGGGTTGCACACTGCCAAGGGCTCCAGCAGTGAAAGCTCTGTCAGAGGGAAGCGAAGGGCAACAGCAGGGCTCCTTCAGCGGTTCCTTGGCCGCCAGACAAAGCTCCGCACGGAGAGCACCAGGTTCCAAGGGCCCCTGGCTGGGTTTTGCATCCCCACACTCCCAGAGGCTGACTCCGTGGGTGCCTAGAAAGTGTGTGAGAGACGTAGGTTCCCTAGCACTCTCCTCCCCAGCAGAGACATGTGCAGGTGGTTGGGGCCTTATCCTGCGTGTCTGGGTTCCCGCCCACAGCCTCAACTCAGGGGAAGCAGCCCCTGAGGCAAGACCTGCTGGAGGAGCCCTGCGCCCCCGCCTGATAGGCGAGAGCACAGCCAGCAGTGTAGCGAGCCTCCTCGGGAGAAGAGGAGGCAGCCGAGCCCAGTCAAGAGGAAAGCCCTGCTTGCACGGAGCTAAGTGGGCCTCCAGTACGGCAGAGCTCTAGCTCTGCTCAGAGCCCGATCTGGCAGAGTTTCTGGCGCGAGGCTGCTCGGCCGGGGGCTCGCCTTGCCCAGACTTGCCTTGCTTTTAGGCTCCCTCCCCAGGAAGGAGCTGTCTGAGCGAGCCTGGGAGACGCCACTGGTGCCTTCCTTGCCTCAGCTCCAATCCTGCCTTGCCTTTGCACATAGGTGCCAGGCGTCGTTGGGGAGGGCTTAGGGGGTGGTGGGTTGCACACTGCCAAGGGCTTCAGCAGTGAGAGCTCTGTCAGAGGGAAGGGAAGGGCAACTGCAGGGCTCCTCCAGCGGTTTCTAGGCCGCCTAGAATCAGCGCCGCACCGAGAGCACCAGGCTCCCAGGGCCCCTGGCTGGGGTTTTCAGCCCCGCACACACGGAGGCTGATTCCTTGGGTGCCCAGAAAGTGTATGACAGACGTAGGTTCCCTAGCACTCTCCTCCCCAGCAGAGACATGTGCAGGTGTTGGGGCCTGATCCTGCGTGTCTGGGTTCCTGCCCACAGCCCCAACTCAGGGGAAGCAGCCCCTGAGGCAAGACCTGCTGGAGGAGCCCTGCGCCCCCGCCTGATAGGCGAGTGCACAGCCAGCAGGGAAGCGAGCCTCCTCGGGGGAAGAGGAGGCAGCCCAGCCCCGTCAAGTTGAAAGCCCTGCTTGCACGGAGCTAAGTGCGCCTCCAGTACGGCAGAGCTCTAGCTCTGCTCAGAGCCCCGATCTGGCAGAGTTCCTGGCGCGAGGCTGCTCTGCCGGGGGGCTAGCCTTGCCCAGACTTGCCTTGCTTTTAGGCTGCCTCTCCAGGAAGGAGCAGGCAGCAGGAGCCTGGGAGTCGCCACTGGCGCCTTTCTTGCCTCAGCTCCAATCCTGCCTTGCCTTTGCACTTAGGTCCCAGTCCTCCTTAAGGGAGAGCTTAGGGGCTGGTGGGTTGCACACTGCCAAGGGCTCCAGCAGTGAGAATTCTGTCAGAGGGAAGGGAAGGGCAACTGCAGGGCTCCTCCAGCGGTTGCTTGGCCGCCCAGATTCAGCGCCACACGGAGAGCACCAGGCTCCCAGGTCCCCTGGCTGGGGTTTTCAGCCCCGCACACACGGAGGCTGATTCCTTGGGTGCCCAGAAAGTGTATGACAGACGTAGGTTCCCTAGCACTCTCCTCCCCAGCAGAGACATGTGCAGGTGTTTGGGGCCTGATCCTGCGTGTCTGGGTTCCTGCCCACAGCCCCAACTCAGGGAAGCAGCCCCTGAGGCAAGACCTGCTGGAGGAGCCCTGCGCCCCCGCCTGATAGGCGAGTGCACAGCCAGCAGGGAAGCGAGCCTCCTCGGGGGAAGAGGAGGCAGCAAGTCCCCGTCAAGCTGAAATCCCTGCTTACACGAAGCTAAGTGCGACTCCAGTACGGCAGATCTCTAGCTCTGTTCAGAGGCCCGATCTGGCAGAGTTCCTGGCACCAAGATGCTCTGCCATAGGCGAGCCTTGCGCAGACTTGCCTTGCTTTAAGGCTCCCTCCCCAGGAAGGAGCAGGCTGTGTGAGGCTCGGAAAAGCCACTGGCGCCTTCCTGGCTTCAGCTCTACCCCTGCCTTGCCTTTGCACTTAGGTCCCAAGCGTCCTTGAGGAGGGCTTAGGGGCTGGTGGGTTGCACACTGCCAAGGGCT
>NW_017206276.1:0-4948 GCF_001704415.2 Capra hircus | reverse complement strand
GGTCCTGAGGTCCCCGTCGTTAGTCGAGAGCACCTGCCACAACTCGAAAATCCAGGAGGTTCTCCCTTCCAGGCGAGATAAGGACCATTTCCGCTGAGGTGTCTCAAGGCTATCACACCTAACTCTGGAACTTACAAAGGGTCCTTCACACCCTTGCTGCAACTCAAAAGATCCCCCAATACCCGTCTCCACTCGAGAGGAAGCACGAGAGCCGCCCAAATCAGAGGAGCCCCGTTTCCGCCTCCTAGCTCGAGAGGAGGGATCCTTTCCATCAGTGATCGGGAAAGAGTTCCAGTGTTTCCGGTGCATCTCAAGAGGAGGCGATCTCCACAGAAAGGCGAGAGAACTCCAGGGACGTGCACCATTCCCTAAGTCCCCAGATGTCCAGTCCATTCCAGGGACACCTGTTTCCCTGCACTGCCTCTACTTTCAAGCCGAGGATCGACTCACACCCACTGTGGCACGTGGGGACAGCCCTGTGGAAAGGCCGTGGGAAAGCCTCGAGAGAAAGCTCGTGGAAGCCCGAGGGGAAGCCACAGTTGCTTTGATTCACGCGAACGGAAGTGTGACACTGCTGCTACATCTCGGAAGGAAAGCGCACGTGCATGCCCCCACTCGATACGAGGACTGACTACCCTGGAGAGACTCCAGAAGTACCCCAAGATCCAACATCAGCACTGGCGAGGAATCCTCACGTTCCGGCACCGACTCCAAACAAGGTTTTAGCCCCTGCATCGACGGGAGAAGAATCCCGAGAGGCCCCGAGCAACTAGCATGGTACTGGCCTTTCCTGAGGCCATCAGAGCGGGTCCCTGAGGTCCGTCATAAGTCGAGAGCAACTGCCGCAACTCGATAAAATCCAGGAGGTTCTCCCCTCCAGGCGAGATGAGGCCCGTTTCCTCTGAGGCGTCCCCAGGCTAATCACACCTAACCTCTGGAACTTCGAAAACGTCCTTCACATCCTTGCTGCAACTCAAGAAGTTCCCCGACATACCCGTCTCCACTCGAGAGGAAGCCACGAGAGTCCCGCCCACATCCAGAGGAGCCCCGTTTCCGCCTCCATAGCACGAGAGGAGGGATCCTTTCCCTGCATGGTCGGGAAAGAATTCCCCGGCGTTCCCGTCGCATCTCAAGAGGGTAGGCTTTCCACAGGAAAGGCGTCAGGAACTCCAGGGTCCTTCCACCATTCCCAGAGTCGCCCAGATGTCTCAGGCCATTCCAGGGAAGCCTGTTTTCCGGCACTGCCTCAAATTTCAAGCGAGGATCGACTCACACCATGGTGGGCACGTGGATAGCGCTGTGGTAAAGGCCTCGTGGGAAAGCCTGGTGGGAAAGCCTCGTAGGAAAGCCTCGAGGGAAAGCCACTGTTCCCTTGATTCACGCGAAGGGAAAGCATGACACTGCTGCTACAGCTCGGGAGGTAAGCGCTCGTGCATGCCCCCACTCGAGACGAGGACTGACTCCCCTGGGGGAGACTCCAGAAGTACCCCAATATCCAAGTCAGCACTGGAGAGGAATCCTCAGGTTCCCGGCACCGACTCCAAACAAGGTCTTAGGCCCGGCATCGACGGTAGTGGAATCCCGAGATGCCCCGAGCAACTCGCATTGGGGACTGGCCTTTCCTGACGGCCACCAGAGAGGGTCCCTGAGGTCTCCCGTCGTAAGTCGAGAGCACCTGCCGTAACTCGAGAAAATCCAGGAGGTTCTCCCCTCCAGGCGAGATGAGGCCATTTCCGCTGAGGCGTCTCGAGGCTAATCACACCTAACCTCTGGAACTTCCAAAGGGTCCTTCACACCCTTGCTGCAACTCAAGAAGTTCCCGACATACCCGTCTCCACTCGAGAGGAAGCACAAGAGTCCCGCCCACATCCAGAGGAGCCCGTTTCTGCCTCCTGGCTCGAGAGGAGGGATCCTTTCCCTGCGTGTTCGGGAAAGAATTCCCGGCATTTCCGTCGCATCTCAAGAGGAGGCGCTCTCCACAGGAAAGGCGAGAGGAACTTCAGGGTCGTGCCACCATTCCCAGAGTCACCCAAATGTCTCAGTCCATTCCAGGGAAACATGTTTTCCCTGCACTGCGTCGACTTTCAAGCCGAGGATCGACTCACACCACGGTGGCACGTTGGACAGCCCTGTGGGAAAGCCTCATAGGAAAGCCTCGTGGGAAAGCCTCGAGGGAAAGCCACAGATCCCTTGATCCACGCAAAGGGAAGTGTGACACTGCTGCTACAGCTCGGGAGGAAAGCGCACGTGAATGCCCCCACTCGAGACGAGGACTGACTCCCCTGGGGAGACTCCAGAAGTACCCAAGATCCATGTCAGCACTGGAGAGGAATCCTCAGGTTCTGGCACTGACTCCACACAAGATCTAGGCCCCAACATCCGACGGGAGAGGAATCCCGAGAGACCCCAGAGCAAATCGCATGGGGACTGGCCTTTACTGACGCCACCGGAGCGGGTCCCTGAGGTCCACGTTCTAAGTTGAGAGGACCTGCCGCAACTCGAGAAAATTCAGGAGGTTCTCCCCTCCAGGCGAGGTGAGGCCGCATTTCCGCAGAGGCGTCTCGAGCTAATCATACCTAACCTCGGAACTTCCAAAGGGTCCTTCAGCACCCTTACTGCAACTCAAGAAGTTCCCCGACATACCCGTCTCCACTCGAGAGGAAGCACGAAAGTTCCGCCCACATCCAGAGGAGCCCCGTTTCCGCCTCCTAGCTAGAGAGGAGGGATCCTTCCCCTGGGTGTTCGGGAAAGAATTCCCGGTGTTCCCGTCGCATCTGAAGAGGAGGCGCTCTCCACAGGAAAGGCGAGAGGAACTCCAGGGTCGTGCCACCATTCCCAGAGTCCCGCAGATGTCTCAGTCCATTCCAGGGAATCCTGTTTTCCCTGCACTTCCTCGACTTTCAAGCCGAGGATCGACTCACACCAAGGTGGCACGTGGGACAGCCCTGTGGAAAGCCTCGTGGGAAAGCCTGGTGGGAAAGCCTCGTGGGAAAGCCTCGAGGGAAAGCCACAGATCCCTTGATCCTCGCGAATGGAAGCGCGACACTGCTGCTACAGCTCGGGAGGAAAGCGCACGTGCATGCCCCCACTCGAGACGAGGACTGACTCCCCTGAGAAGACTCCAGAAGTACCCCAAGATCCATGTCAGCACCGGAGAGGAAACCTCAAGTTTGGCACTGTCTCCACACAAGGCCTTAGGCCCCGATATTGACGGGAGAGGAATCCCAAGAGGCCCCAGAGCAACTAGCATGGGGACTGGCCTTTCCTGAGGCCACCAGAGCGGGTCCCTGAGGTCCCCGTCGTAAGTCGAGAGCACCTGCCGCAACACGAGAAAATCCAGGAGGTTCTCCCCTCCAGGCGAGCTGAGTCCCATTTCCGCTAAGGTATCTCGAGGCTAATCACACCTTACCTCTGGAACTTTCAAAGAGTCCTTCACACCCTTGCTGCAACTCAAGAAGTTCCCCGACATACCCGTCTCCACTCGAGAGGAAGCACGAGAGTCCCACCCACATCCAGAGGAGCCCCATTTCCGCCTCCTAGCTCGAGAGGAGGATCCTTTCCCTCCGTGGTCGGGATAGAATTCCCGGTGTTCCCGTCCCATCTCAAGAGGAGGCGCTCTCCACAGGAAAGGCGAGAGGAACTCCAGGGTCGTGCCACCATTCCCAGAGTCCCCTGGATGTCTCAGTCCATTCCAGGGAAATGTGTTTTCCCTGCACTGTCTCGACTTTCAGGCCGAGGATCGACTCACACCACGGTGGCACGTGGGATAGCCCTGTGGGAAAGCCTCGTGGGAAAGCCTCTTTAGAAAGCCTCGAGGGAAAGCCACAGATCGCTTGATCCACGTGAAGGGAAGCGTGACACTGCTGCTACAGCTCGGGAGGAAAGCGCACGTGCATGCCCCCACTCGAGACGAGGACTGACTCCCCTGGAGAGACTCCAGAAGTACCCCAAGATCCATGTCAGCACTGGAGAGCAATCCTCAGGTTCCGGCACAGACTCCACACAAGGTCTTAGGCCCCAGCATCGACGGGAGAGGAATCCCGAGAGGCCCCCGAGCAACTCGCTTGGGGACTGGCCTTTCCTGTGGCCACCAGAGCGGGACCCTGAGGTCCCCGTCGTAAGTCGAGATCGCCTGCCGCAACTCGAGAAAATTCAGGAGGTTCTCCCCTCCAGGCGAGATGAGGCCCATTTCCGCTGAGGCGTCTCGAGGCTAATCACACCTAAACTCTGGAACTTCAAAAGGGTCCTTCACACCCTTGCGGCAACTCAAGAAGTTCCCCGACTTACGTGTCTCCACTCGAGAGGAAGCACAACAGTTTTCGCCCACATCAAGAGGAGCCCCGTTTCCGCCTCCTAGCTCCAGAGGAGGGATCCTTTCCCTGCGTGGTCGGAAAGAATTCCCGGCGTTCTCGTCGCATCTCAAGAGGAGGCGATCTCCACAGGAAAGGCGAGAGGAACTCCAGGGTCGTGCCACCATTCCCTGAGTCCCCATATGTCTCAATCATTCCAGGGAACCTGTATTCCCTGCACTGCCTCGACTTTCAAGACGAGGATCGACTCACACCATAGTTTGCACGTGGGCAGCCCTGTGGAAAGCCTCGTGGAAAGCCTCGAGGAAAGACACAGATCCCTTGATCCACGTGAAGGAAGCACGACACTGCTGCTACAGCTCGGGAGGAAAGCGCACGTGCATGCCCCTCTCGAGACGAGGACTGACTGCCCTGGGAGACTCAGAATTCCCTAAGATCCATGTTTGCACTGGAGAGAATCCTCAGGTTCCGGCACTGACTCCACACAAGGTCTTAGGCCCCGCATCGACGGGGAGAGGAATCCCGAGAGGTCCCCGAGCAACTCGCATGGGACTTGCCTTTCCTGAGGCACCAGAGCGGATCCCTGAGGTCCCCCGTCGTAAGTCGAGAGCACCTGCCGCATCTCGAGAAATCCAGGA
>NW_017206275.1:0-4948 GCF_001704415.2 Capra hircus | reverse complement strand
GCAGCGAAAGGATCCCACCTCTGGAGCTAGGAGGCGGAAACGGGGCTCCTCTGGATGTGGGCGGGACTCTCGTGCTTCCTCTCGAGTGGAGACGGTTATGTTGGGGGAACTTCTTGAGTTGCAGCAAGGGTGTGAAGGACCCTTTGGAAGTTCCAGAGGTTAGGTGTGATTAGCCTCGAGACGCCTCAGCGGAAATGGGCCTCATCTCACCTGGAGGGGAGAACCTCCTGAATTTTCTCAAAGTTGCGGCAGGTGCTCTCGACTTACGAAGGGGACCTGATGGACCCGCTCTGGTGGCCTCATGAAAGGCCAGTCCCCATGGGAGTTGCTCGGGGCCTCTCGGGATTCCTCTTCCCTCGATGCCGGGCCTAAGATCTTGTGTGGAGTCGGTGCTGGAACCTGAGGATTCCTCTCCAGTGCTGACATGTATCTTGGGGTACTTCTGGAGTCTCCCAGGGGAGTCAGTCCTCGTCTCGAGTGGGCATGCACGTGCGCTCCCGAGCTGTAGCAGGAGTGTCACGCTTCCCTTCTTGTGGATCAGGGTTCAGGGGTTTACCTCGAGGCTTTCCCATGAGGCTTTCCCACGAGGCTTTCCACAGGGCTGTCTCACGTGCCACCCGTTGTATGAGTCGATCCTCGCTTGAAAGTCGAGGCAGTGCAGGGAAAACTGGTTTCCCTGGCTTGGACTGAGCATCTGGGGGACTCTGGGAATGGTGGCACGACCCTGGAGTTTCCTCTCGCCTTTCCTGTGGAGAGCGCCTCCTCTTGAGATGCGACGGGAACGCCTGGAATACTTACCCGACAACCTAGGGAAAGGATCCCTCCTCTGGAACTATGAGGCGGAAACGGGGCTCCTCTGGATGTGGGCGGGACTCTCGTGCTTCCTCTCGAGGGGAAACGGGTATGTCGAGGAACTTCTTGAGTTGCAGCAAGGGTGTGAAAGACCCTATGGAAGTTCCAGAGGTTAGGTGTGATTAGTCTCGAGACGCCTCAGCACAAATGGGCCTCATGTCGCCTGAAGGGAAGAACCTCCTGAATTTTCTCGAGTTGCGGCAGGTGCTGTGGACTTAAGACGGGGTCCTCAGGGACCCGCTCTGGTGGCCTCAGGAAAGGCCAGTCACCATGCGAGTTGCTCGGGGCCTCTCGAGATTCCTCTCCCGTCGATGCCGGCGCCTTATACCTTGTGTGGAGTCGGTGCCGAAACCTGAGAAAACCTCTCCAGTGCTTACATGGACCTTGGGGTACTTCTGGAGTCTCCCCGGTTAGTCAGTCCTCGTCCCTAGTGGATGCATGTACGTGCAATTTCCTCCCGAGCTGTAGCAGCAGTGTCACGCTTCCCTTCGCGTGGATCCAGGAATCTGTGGCTTTCCCGTGGAGGCTTTCCCACGAGGCTTTGCCACGAGGCTTTCCCACGACGTTTACCCACTGGGCTGTCCCACGTGCCACCGTGTTGTGAGTCGTCCTTGGCTTGAAAGTCGAGGCAGTGCTGGGAAACTGGTTTCCCTGTTATGGACTGAGCATTTGGGGGACTGTGGGAATGGTGGCACGACCCTGGAGTTCCTCTCGCCTTTCCTGTGGAGAGCGCCTCCTCTTGAGATGCGACGGAACGCCGGGAATTCTTTCCCGACCGCGCAGGGAAAGGATCCCTCCTCTCCAGCTAGGAGGCAGAAACGGGTCTCCTCTGGATGTGGGCGGGACTCTCGTGCTTCCTTTCGAGTGGAGCCGGGTAAGTCGGGGAACTTCTTGAGTTGCAGCAAGGGTGTGAAGGACCCTTTGGAAGTTCCAGAGGTTAGGTGTGATTAGCCTCGAGAAGCCTCAGCGGAAATGGTCTTCATCTCGCCTGGAGGGGAGAACCTCCTGGATTTTCTCGAGTTGCGGCAGGTGCTCTCGACTTACGACGGGGACCTCAGGGACCCGCTCTGGTGGCCTCAGGAAAGGCCAGTCCCCATGCGAGTTGCTCGGGGGCCTCTCGGGACTCCTCTCCCTTAGATGCCTGAGCCTAAGATCTTGTGTGAAGTCGGTGCCTGAACTTGAGGTTTCCTCTCCAGTGCTGACATGCATCTTGGGGTATTTCTGGAGTCTCCTCAGGGGAGTCAGTCCTCGTCTCGAGTGGGGGCATGCACGTGCGCTTTCCTCCCTAGCTGTAGCAGCAGTGTCACGCTACCCTTCTCGTGGATCAAGGGATCTGTGGCATTCCCTCGAGGCTTTCCCACCGAGGCTTTCCCACGAGGCTTTCCCACAGGGCTGTCCCACGTGCCACCGTGGTGTGAGTGGATCCTCGGCTTCAAAGTCGAGGCAGTGCAGGGAAAACAGGTTTCCCTGGAATGGAGTGAGACATCTGGGGGACTCTGAGAATGGTGGTACGACTCTGAAGTTCCTCTCGCCTTTCCTGTGGAAAGCGACTCCTCTTGAGATGCGACGGGAACGCCGGGAATTCTGTCCCGACCACGCAGGGAAAGGATCCCTCCTCTCGAGCTAGGAGGCGGAAGCGGGACTGCTCTGGATGTGGGTGGGACCTTCGTGCTTCCTCTCGAGTGGCGACGGGTATGTCGGGGAACTTCTTGAGTTGAAGCAAGGGTGTGAAGGAACCTTTGGAAGTTACAGAGTTTAGGTGTGATTAGCCTCGAGACACCTCAGCGGAAATGGGCCTCATCTCGCCTGGAGGGGAGAACCTCCTGGATTTTCTGGAGTTGCGGCAGGTGCTCTCGACTAACGACGGGGACCTCAGGGACCCGCTCTGGTCGCCTCAGGAAAGGCCAGTCCCCATGCGAGTTGCCCGGGGGCCTCTTGGGATTCCTCTCCCGTTAATGCCGGGGCCTAAGACCTTGTGTGGAGTCGGTGCTGGAAACTGAGGATTCCTCTGCAGTGCCGACATGTATCTTGGTGAACTCCTGGAGTCTCCCCAATGGAGTCAGTCCTCGTCTCGAGTGGGGGCATGCACGTGAGCTTTCCTCCCGAGCTGTAGCAGCAGTGTCACGCTTCCCTTCGCGTGGATCAAGGTTACTGTGGCTTTCCCAAGAGGCTTTCCCACAGGGCTGTCCCACGTGCCACCGTGGTGTGAGTCGATCCTCGGCTTGAAAGTCGAGGCAGTGCAGGGAAAACAGGTTTCCCTGGAATAGACTGAGATATCTTGGGGACTCAGGGAATGGTGGCACGACCCTGGAGTTCCTCTCGCCTTTCCTGTGGAGAGCGACTCCTCTTGAGATGCAACGGGAACACGGGGAATTCTTTCCCGACCACGCAGGGAAAGGATCCCTCCTCTTGAGCTATGAGGCAGAAACGGGTCTCCTCTGGATGTGGGCGGGACTCTCGTGCTTCCTCTCGAGTGGAGAGGGGTACGTCGGGGAACTTCTTGAGTTGCCAGCAAGGGTGTGAAGGACCCTTTGGAAGTTCCAGAGGCCAGGTTGATTAGCCTTGAGACGCCTCCGCGGAAATGGGCTTCATCTCGCCTGGAGGGGAGAACCTCCTGGATTTTCTAGAGTTGCCACAGGTGCTCTCGACTTAAGACGAGGACCTCAGGGACCTGCTCTGGTGGCCTCAGGAAAGGCCAGTCCCCATGCGAGTTGCTAGCGGGCCCTTCGGAATTCCTCTCCCGTCGATGCCGGGGCCTAAGACGTTGTGTGGAGACGGTGCCGGAACCTGAGGACTCCTCTCCAGTGCTGACATGGATCTTGTGGTACTTCTGGAGTCTCCACCGGGGATTCAGTCCTCGTCTCGACTTAGGTCATGCACGTGCACTTTCCTCCCGAGCTGTAGCAGCAGTGTCATGCTTCCCTTCGCGTGGATGAAGAAATCTGTGGCTTTCATCGAGATTTTTGCAGGAGGCTTTCCCACGAGGCTTTCCCACAGGGCTGTCCCACGTGCCACCGTGGTGTGAGTCGATCCTCGGCTTGAAAGTCGAGGCAGTGCAGGGAAAACTGGTTTCCCTGGAATGGACTGAGACATCTGGGGGACTCTGGGTATGGTGGCTCGACCCTGGAGTTCCTCTCGCCTTTCCTGTGGAGAGCGCCTCCTCTTGAGATGCGACGGAAACACCGGGAATTCTTTCCCGAACACGCAGAGAAAGGATCCCTCCTCTCGAGCTAGGAGGCGGAAACGGGGCTCCTCTGGATGTCGGCGGGAGGCTCGAGCTTTCTCTCAAGTGGAGACGGTTATGTCGGGGAACTTCTTGAGTTTCAACAAGTGAGTGATGTACCCTTTGGAAGTTCCAGAGGTTAGGTGTGATTAGCCTCGAGAGGCCTCATTGGAAATGGGCCTCATCTCGCCTGGAGGGGAGAAACTTCTGGATTTTCTCGAGTTGCAGCAGTTTCTCTCCACTTATGACGGGGACCTCAGGGACATGCTCTGGTGGCCTCAGGAGAGGCCATTCCCCATGCGAGTTGCTCCGGGGGCCTCTCGGGATTCCTCTCCTGTCGATGCCGTGTCCTAAGACCTTGTGTGGAGTCGGTGCCGGAACCTGAGGATTCCTCTCCAGTGCTGACATGGATTTTGGGGTACTTTTGGAGTCTCCCTAGGGGAGTCAGTCCTCATCTCGTTTGGGGCATGCAAGTGCGCTTTCCTCCCGAGATTGGGCAGCAGTGTCATGTTTTCCCGTCGAGTGGATCAAGGAATCAGTGGCTTTTCCTCGAGTCTTTTTCCACAAGGCTTTCCCACGAGGCTTTTCCACAGGGCTGTCCACGTGCCAACGTGGTGTGAGTCGATCCTCGGCTTTAAATTCGAGGCAGTGCAGGGAATACAGGTTTCCCTGGAATGGACTGAGACCTCTTGGGGACTATCAGATTGGTGCACACCCTGGAGTTCCGCTCGCCTTTCCTGTGGAGATGGCCTCCTCTTGAGATGCGACGGGAACGCCGGGAATTCTTTCCCGAGAACACAGGGAAAGGATTCCTCCTCTCGAGCTAGGAGGCGGAAACGGGGCTCTCTAGATGTGGGCGGGAATCTCGTGCTT
>NW_017206274.1:0-18374 GCF_001704415.2 Capra hircus | reverse complement strand
ACCTCTGGAACTTTCCAAAGGGTGCCTTCACAGCCTTGCTGCAACTCAGAAGTTCCCCCACGTACCCGTCTCCACTCAAGAGGAAGCACAGAGTCCCGCCACATCCAGAGAAGCCCCGTTTCCGCCTCCTAGCTCCAGAGGAGGGATCATTTCCTGTTCGTGGTCGGCAAAGAATTCCCGGCTGTCCCGTCGCATCTCAAGAGGAGTCGCCTCCACAGGAAAGGCGAAGAGGAACTCCAGGTCATGCCACCATTCCCAGGAGTCCCCAGATGTCTCAGTCCATTCCAGGGAAACTTGTTTTTCCCTGCAACTCCTCGACTTTCACGCCGAGGATTGACTCACACCACGGTGACACGTGGGACAGCCTTGTGGGAAGCCTAGTGGGAAAGCCTCGTGGAAAGCTCGAGGGAAAGCCACAGATCCCTTGATCCACGGAAGGGAAGCGTGACACTGCTGCTACAGCTCGGGAGGAAAGCGCACTGCATGCCCCACTCGTACAAGGACTGACTCCACTGGGAGATTCCAGAAGTACCCCAAGATCCATGTCAAGTACTGGAGAGGAATCCTCAGGATCCTGGCACGACTCCACACAAGGTCTTAGGCCCCTGCGTCGACGGAGAGAAATCCCGAGAGGGCCCCCGTGCAACATCGCATGGGACTGGCTTTTCCTGAGGCCACCAGAGAGGGTCCCTGTGGCTCTCGTCGTAAGTCGAAGCACCCACCGCAACCCGAGAACATCCAGGAGGTTCTCCCCTCCAGGCGAGATAGAGGCCCATTTCCCGCTGAGGAGTCGAGGCTATTCAACCTAACTCTGGAACTTCCAAAGGGTCCTTCACACCCTGCTGCAACTCAAGAAGTTCCCCGACATACCTGTCTCCACACGAGAGGAAGCCACAAGAGTCTCGCCAGCACATCCAGAGGAGCCCGTTTCGCCTCCCTAGCTCGAGGGAGGGATCCTTTCACTGCGTGCTTGGAAAGAATACCCGGCCATTACCATCGCATCTCAAGAGAGGCGCTCTCCCACAGGAAGGCGAGAGGAACTCCAGGGTCTGCTGCCACATTCCCAGAGTCCCCCAGATGTCTCCGTCCATTCCAGGAATCCTGTTTTCCCTGCACTGCCTGGAATTTCAAGCCAAGGATCGACTCACACACGGTGGCCGTGGGACAGCCCCTGTGTGAAAGCGCTCGTGGGAAAGCCTCGAGGAAAGCCTGATCCCTTGATCCACGTGAAGGAAGCCGTGACACTGCTTGCTACAGCTCGGGAGGAAGCGCACGTGCATGCCCCACTCGAGTAGAGGACTGACTGCCCTGGGGAGACTCCAGAATACCCCAAGATCCATGTCTTGCACTGGGGAGAATCCTCAGCGTTCCGGCACTGACTCCATCACAAGTCTTAGGCCCTGGCATCGACGCGAGAGGGAATCCCGAGCAGGCCCCCGAAACAACTGGCACTGGGGACTGGCCTTTCCTGAGGCCACCAGAAGCGGGTCCCTGAGTCCCTGTCGTAAGTCGAGAGCACCTGCCGAAACTCGAGAAAATCCAGAGAGGTTCTCCCATCCAGGCGCGAGATGAGGCCCATTTCCGCTGAGGCGTCTCAAGGTATTCACACCTAACTCTGGAACTTCCAAAGGGTCCTTCACACCCTGCTGCAACTCAAGAAGATCCCGACATACCCGTCCGCACTCGAGAGAAGCACAGAGTTCTGCCCACATCAGAGAGCCACCGTTTTCGCCTCCCCAGCTCGAGAGGAGGGATCCTTTCCCTGCGTGGTCGGGAAAGAATTCCCGGCGTTCCCGTCGCATTCTCAAGAGGAGGCGCTCCACCAGGAAAAGCGGAGAGGAACTCCAGGGTTGTACCACCATTTCCAGAGTCCCCCTGATGTCTCCAGTCCATTCCAGGAAAAGGTTTTCACTGCCACTGCCTCGATTTTCAAGCGCAGGATCGACTCACACCACGGTGGCAGCGTGGGACAGCCCTGTGGGAAGCCTCGTGGGAAAGCCTTGTGGCGAAGCCTCTGAGGAAAACCACAGATCCCTTGATCCACGGCGAAGGGAAGCGTGACACTGCTGCTACACTCGGAGGAAAGCGCACGTGCATGCCCCACTCGAGACGAGGGACTGACTCCCCTGGGAGACTCCAGAAGTACCCCAGCATCCATGTCAGCACTGCAGAGGAATGCTCAGCGTTCGGCAGTGACTCCATCACAAGGTCTTAGGGCCCCAGCATCGACGCGGAGAGTAATCCGAGAGGCCCCCGAGCAACTCGCATGGGGACTGGCCTTTCCTGAGGAAACAGTGTGTGTCCTTGAGGTCCCCGTCGTAAGTCGAGAGCAACCTGCCACAACTCCGAGAAAATCCAGGAGGCTTCTCCCCTCGCACAGGCGAAATGAGGCCCATTTAAGTTGAGCGTCTCGAGGCTAATCACACCTAAGCTCTGGAACTTCCATAGGGTCATTCACACCCTTGCTGAAACCCAAGAAGTTTCACCGACATACCCGTCTCCAATCGAGAGAAGCACGAGAGAGTCCGCCACACATCCAAGGAGGCCTTGTTCGCCTCCTAGCTCGAGAGGAGTGGATCCTTTCCCTGCCGTGGTCGGGAAAGAATTCCGCGCGTTCGGTCGCACTCATGGAGTGCGCTCTCCACAGGAAAGCGAGGGGAACTCCAGGGTCGTGCCACATTCAAAAGAGTCCCCAGATGTCTCAGTCCATTCCAGGGAAACCTGTTTTCCTGCACTGCCTCGACTTTCAAGCCGAGGACTGATCCACACCACGGATGGCATGAGGCACAGCCCTGTGGGAAAGCTCGTGGGAAAGCCTCGTGGGACAGTCCTGAGGAAAAGCTCGTGGGAAAGCTCGTGGGAAAGCTCGAGGGAAAGCCCCTGATCCTTGATCCACGCGAAGGGAACCGTGACACTGCTGCTACAGCTCGAGCGGAAAGCGCATCTGCAGGCCCCCACTCGAGAACGAGAGGACTGACGCCCTGCGGAGACTCCAGAAGTACCACAAGATCCATGTGTCGGGACTGGAGAGGAATCCTCGGCATGGTTCCGGCAACGACTCCACACAAGCTTCTTTAGGCGCCAAGCATCAACAGGAGAGGAATTCCGAGAGCCCCAGCAACTCGCATGGGGACTGCGCTTTCCTGAGGCCACCAGAGACGGGTCCTCTGGGTCCCCATCGTAGAGTGGCGAGCACTGCCCGCAACTGGCGAAAAATCCAGAGGTTCTCCCCTCCAGGCAGAGATTGCCTTTCTCTGAGTTTGCGCTGAGGCGTCTCGGGCTAATCACACCTAGCCTCTGGAACTTCCAAAGGGTCCTGAACACCCTTGCTGCAACTCAAGAAGTTCCCCGACATACCCGTCTCCACTCGAGAGGAAGCACGAGAGTCCCGCCCAACATCCAGAGGAGCCCCATTTCTGCCTCTTAGGCCTCCAGAGGTGGATCCCTTCCGCGCGTTTTCTGAAAGAATTCCCGCGTTCCCTCGACATTCAAGAGGAGCGCCCTCTACACAGGAAAGGCGAGAGGAACTCCAGGGTCGTGCCACATTTCGCAGGACTCCCCCAGATGCTCTAAGTGCATTTCCAGGGAAGACCTGTTTCCCTGCACTGCCTCGACTTCTAGCCGAGCGATCGACTCACACCACGGTGGCTGTGGAACAGCCCTGTGGGAAAGCCTCGTGGGAAAGCCTCGAGGAAACCCTCGAGGGAAAGCCACAGATCCCTTGATCACGCGAAGGGAAGCCTGACAGTGCTGCTACAGCTCCGGAGGAAAGGCACGTGCATGCCCCCACTCGAGACGAGGACTGACTCCCCTGGCAGATCTCCAGAAATACCCAAGATCCATATCAGCAATGAAGAGAATCCTCAGGTTCCGGCACCGACTCCACAAGGTCTTAGGCCCCTGCATCGAGGAGAGAAATCCCGAATGCTCACCGGAGCAACTCGCATGAGGGACTGGCCTTTCCTGAGGCCTCCAGCAGGGGGTCCCTGTGGTCCCCGTCGTAAGTCGAGAGCACCTGCCGCAAGTCAAGAAAAATCCAGGAGGTTGTCCCCTCCAGGCGAGATGAGGCCATTCCGCTTAGCCGAACTCGAGGCCTAATCACACCTAACCTCTGAACTTCCAAAGGGTCCTTCACAGCCTTGCTGCACAACTCAAGAAGTTCCCCACGTACCCGTCTCCACTCAAGAGCAAGCACGAGAGTCCGCCCACATCCAGAAGAGCCCCTGTTTCCGCCTCCTAGCTCCAGAGGAGGATCATTCCTTTCGTGGTCGGCAAAGAATTCCCGGCGTTCCCGTCGCATCTCAAGAGGAGTCGCTCTCCACAGGAAAGGCGAGAGGAACTCCAGAGTCATGCCACCATTCCCCAGAGTCCCGCAGATGTCTCAGTCCATTCCAGGGAAACTTGTTTTCCCTGGCCGTGCGCTCGACTTCTCAACGCCGAGGATTCGATCACACCACAGGTGCACAGTTGGGACAGCCTGTGGTGAAAGCCAGTGGAGCGCGTCGTGGGATAGCTCGAGGGAAAGCCACCAGATCCCTTATCACGCGAATGGAGCGGCGACACTGCTGCCTACAGCTCGGGAGGGACAACGACGTGCCTGCCCGCACTCGCGAGACAGGCTGCACTCACTGGGGAGCATTCAGAAGTACCCAAGATCTGTCCATGTAGGCTGCGAAAGGATCAGTCCGCTCGGAGGATCCCCGGCTCGAGCCACTGACTCCACACAAAGGTCTTAGGCCCGCCGATCGACGGGAGTTAGATCCCGAGAGGCCCCCGTGCAACACTCGCATGGGTCGACGCCTGTTTTCCATGAGGCCACCAGAGCGGGCTCCCTGTGTGTCACCGTCTAAGTCTGGAGAGCCCTGCGCCAACCGAGAACATCCAGGAGGGTTCTCCCTCCACGCGACAGAAAGTGAGGCCATTTCCGCGGGCAGCTCTCGAGGCTATACCACTAACTTTCTGGACCTTCCACAGGGTCCTTTACATCTCCTTAGGTGTGATTAGCCTCGAGTCGGCTAAGCGGAAATGGGCCTCATCTCGCCTGGAGGGACAACCTCCTGGATTTTCTTGACTTGCGTCAGGTGCTCTCGACTTACGACGGGGACCACAGGGACCCCCTCTGGAGGCCTCAGGAAAGGCCAGTCCCCATGCGAGTTGCTCGGGAGCCATTCGGGATTTCTCTCCCTTCGATGCAGGGGCCTAAGACCTTGGGTGGAGTCGGTGCCGGAACCTGAGGATTCCTCTTCATTGCTGATATGGATCTTGGGGTATTTCTGGAGTCTGCCCAGGGGAGTCAGTCCTCGTCTCGAGAGGGGGCATGCACGTGCGCTTTCCTCCCGAGCTGTAGCAGCACTGTCACGCTTCCCTTCGCGTGGATCAAGGGATCTGTGGCTTTCCCTCGAGGGTTTCCCTCGAGGCTTTCCCACGAGGCTTTCCCACAGGGCTGTTCCACATGCCACCGTGGTGTGAGTCGATCCTCGGCTAGAAAGTCGAGGCAGTGCAGGGAAACAGGTTTCCCTGGAATGCACTTAGACATCTGGGGGAGTCTGCGAATGGTGGCACGACCCTGGAGTTCCTCTCGCCTTTCCTGTGTAGAGGGGCTCCTCTTGAATTGCGACGGGAACGCGGGGAATTCTTTCCAGAAAACGCGCGGAAGGGATCCCACCTCTGGAGCTAAGAGGCAGAAATGGGGCTCCTCTGGATGTGGGCGGGACTCTCGTGCTTCCTCTCGAGTGGAGACGGGTATGTCGGGGAACTTCTTGACTTGCAGCAAGGGTGTCAGGTACCCTTTGGAAGTTCCAGAGGCTAGGTGTGATTAGCCCCGAGACGCCTCAGCGCAAATGAGCCTCATCTCTCCTGGAGGGGAGAACCTCCTGGATTTTCCCCAGTTGCGGCAGGTGCTCGCCACTTACGATGGGGACCCCAGGGACCCGCTCTGGTGGCCTCAGGAAAGGCCAGTCCCCATGCGAGTTGCTTGGGGGCCTCTCGGGATTCCTCTCCTGTTGATGCTTGGCCCTAAGAGCTTGTGTGGAGTCGTTGCCGGAACCTGAGGATTCCTCTCCAGTCCCGACATGGATCTTGTGGTACTTCTGGAGTCTCCCCAGGGGCGTCAGTCCTCGTCTCGAGTGGGGGCCTGCAGATGCGCTTTCCTCTCGAGCTGTAGCAGCAGTGTCACGCTTCCCTTCGCGTGGATCAAGGGATCAGGGGCTTTCCCTTGAGGCTTTCCCACGAGGCTTTCCCACGAGGCTTTCCTACGAGGCTTTCCCACAGGGCTGTCCCACGTGCCATCCATGGTGTGAGTCGATCCTCGACTTGAACGTCGAGGCAGTGCAGGGAAAACAGGTTTCCCTGGAATGGACTGAGACATCTGGGGGACTCTGGGAATGGTGGCACGACCCTGGAGTTCCTCTCGCCTTTCCTGTGGAGAGCGCCTCCTCTTGAGATGCGACGGGAACGCCGGGAATTCTTTCCCGAACATGCAGGGAAAGGATCCCTCCTCTCGAGCTAGGAGGCGGAAACGGGGCTCCTCTGGATTGTGGGCGATACTCTCGTGCTTCCTCTCGAGTGGAGACGGGTATGTCGGGGAACTTCCTGGAGTTTGCAGCAACGGTGTGAAGGACCCTTTGGAAGTTCCAGATGTGAGATGTGATTAGCCTCCAGACGCCTCAGCGGAAATGGGCCTCATCTGCCTGGAGGGGTGTACCTCCTGGATTTTCTCGAGTTGCGGCAGGTGTTCTCGACTTACGAAGGGGACCTCAGGGACCCGCTCTGGTGGCCTCAGGAAAGGACAGTCCCCATGCGAGTTGCTCGGGGGCCTCTCGGGATTCCTCTCCCGTCGATGCTGGGGCCTAAGACCTTGTGTGGAGTCCGGTGCCGGCAACCTGAGGTTTCCTCTCCAGTGCTGACATTGATCTTCGGGTACTTCTGGAGTCTCCCCAGGGAGTCAGTGCTCGTCTCGAGTGGGGGCTTGCACGTGGGCTTTCCTTCCGAGCCTTAGCAGCAGTGTCACGCTTCCCTTCGCGTGGATCAAAGCATCTGTGGCTTTCCCTCGAGGCTTTCCCATGAGGCTTTCCCACCAGGCTTTCCCACCAGGCTTTCCCAAAGGGCTGTCCTACGCGCCACCGTGGTGTGAGTCGATCCTCGGCTTGAAAGTCGAGGCAGTGCAGGGAAAACAGGTTTCCCTGGAATGGACGGAGACATCTGGGGGACTCTGGGAATGGTGGTACGACCCAGGAGTTCCTCTCGACTTTTCCTGTGGAGAGTGACTCCTCTTGAGATGCGACGGCAACGCCGGGAATTCTGTCCCGACCACGCAGGGAAAGGAACTCTCCTCTCGAGCTAGGGAGGCGGAAACGGGGCTCCTCTGGATGGGGGCGGGACTCTCGTGCTTCCTCTCGAGAGGAGACGGGTATGTCAGGGAAATTCTTGAGTTGCAGCAAGGGTGTGAAGGACCCTTTTGAAGTTCCAGAGGTTAAGGGTTGATTAGCCTTGAGACGCCTCATCGGAAATGGGCCTCATCTCGCCTGGAGGGGAGAACCTCCTGGATTTTCTCTAGTTGCGGCAGGTGCTCTCGACTTATGACGGGGTCCTCAGGGACCCGCTCTGGTGGCCTCAGGAAAGGCCAGTCCCCATGCGAGTTGCTCGGGGGCCTCTCGGGTTTCCTCTCCCGTCGATTATGGGGCCTAAGACCTTGTATGGAGTCAGTGCCGGAACCTGAGGATTCCTCTCCAGTGCTGACATGGATCTTGGAGTACTTCTGGAGTCTCCCCAGGGGAGTCAGTCCTTGTCTCGAGTGGGGGCATGCACGTGCGCTTTCTTCCCGAGCTGTAGCAACAGTGTCGTGCTTCCCTTCGTGTGGATCAAGGGATCTGTGGCTTTCCCTTGAGGCTTTCCCACGAGGGTTTCCCTCGAGGCTTTCCAACAGGGCTGTCCCACGTGCCACCGTGGTGTGAGTCGATCCTCGGCTTGAACGTCGAGGCAGTGCAGGGAAAACAGGTTTTGCTGGAATGGACTGAGACATCTGGGGGACTCTGGGAATGGTGGCACGACCCTGGAGTTCCTCTCGCCTTTCCTGTGGAGGGCGCCTCCTCTTGAGATGCGACGGGAACGCCGGGAATTTTTTCCCGACCACTCAGGGAAAGGATCCCTCCTCTCGAGCTAGGTGGCGTAAAAAGGGCTCCTCTGGATGTGGGCGGGACTCTCGTGCTTCCTCTCGAGTGGAGACGGGTATGTTGGGGAACTTCTTGAGTTGCAGAAAGGGTGTGAAGGACCCTGTGGAAGTTCCAGAGGTTAGTTTTGATTGGCCTCGAGATGCCTCAGCAGAAATGGGCCTTATCTTGCCTGGAGGGGAGAACCTCCTGGATTTCTCGAGTTGCAGCAGGTGCTCTCGACTTATGATGGGGACCTCAGGGACCCGCTCTGGTGGCCTCAGGAAAGGCCAGTCCCCTTGCGTGTTGCTCGGGAGCCTCTCGTGATGTCTCTCCAGTCGATGCCTGGGCCTAAGACCTTGTGTGGAGTCGGTGCCGGAACCTGAGCATTCCTCTCCAGTGCTGACTTGGATCTTGGGGTACTTCTGGAGACTCCCAGGGGAGTCAGTCCTCGTCTCGAGTGGGGGCATGCACGTGCGCTTTATTTCCGAGATTTAGCAGCAGTGTCACGCTTCCCTTCGCGTGGATCAAGGGATCTGTGGCTTTCCCTCGAGGCTTTCACCACGAGGCTTTCCCACGAGGCTTTCCCACAGGGCTGTCCCACGTGCCACCGTGGTGTGAGTGGATACTCAGCGTGAAAGCCGAGGCAGTGCAGGGAAAACAGGTTTCCCTGGAATGGACTGAGACATCTGCGGGACTCTGGGAATGGTGGCACGACCCTGGAATTCCTCTCGCCTTTCCTGTGGAGAGCGCCTCCTCTTCAGATGCGACGGCAACGCCGGGAATTCTTTCCCGACCACGCAGGGCAACGATACCACCTCTCAAGCTAGGAGGCGGAAACGGGGCACCTCTGCATGTGGGCGAAACTCCCGTGCTTCCTCTCGAGTGGAGACGGGTATGTTGGGGAACTTCTTGAGTTGCAGCAAGGGTGTGAAGGACCCTTTGGAAGTTCCAGATGTTAGGTGTTATTAGCCTCGAGAAACCTCAGCGGAAATGGGCCTCATCTGCCTGGAGGGGTGTACCTCCTGGATTTTCTCTAGTTGCGGCAGGTGCTCTCGACTTACGACGGGGACCTCAGCGACCCGCTCTCGTGGCCTCAGGAAAGGCCAGTCCCCATGCGAGTTGCTCGGGGGCCTCTCGGGATTCCTCTCCCGTCGATGCTGGGGCCTAAGACCTTGTGTGGAGTCAGTGCCGGAACCTGAGGATTCCTCTCCAGTGCCGGAACCTGAGGATTCCTCTCCAGTGCTGACATGGATCTTGGGGTACTTCTGGAGTCTTCCCAGGGGAGTCAGTCCTCGTCTCGAGTGGGGGCAGGCACGTGCGCTTTCCTCCCGAGCTGTAGCAGCAGTGTCGCGCTTCCATTCGCGTGGATCAAGGGATCTGTGGCTTTCCCTTGAGGCTTTCCCACGAGGCTTGCCCAGGAGGCTTTCCCACAGGGCTGTCCCACGTGCCACCGTGGTGTGAGTCGATCCTCGGCTTGTACGTCGAGGCAGTGCAGGGAAAACAGGTTTCCCTGGAATGGACTGAGACATCTGGGGGACTCTGGGAATGGTGGCACGACCCTGGAGTTCCTCTCGCCTTTCCTGTGGAGGGCGCCTCCTCTTGAGATGCGACGGGAACGCCGGGAATTTTTTCCCGACCACTCAGGGAAAGGATCCCTCCTCTCGAGCTAGGTGGCGTAAAAAGGGCTCCTCTGGATGTGGGCGGGACTCTCGTGCTTCCTCTCGAGTGGAGACGGGTATGTTGGGGAACTTCTTGAGTTGCAGAAAGGGTGTGAAGGACCCTGTGGAAGTTCCAGAGGTTAGGTGTGATTAGCCTCGAGATGCCTCAGCGGAAATGGGCCTCACCTCGCCTGGAGGGGAGAACCTCCTGGATTTTCTCGAGTTGCGGCAGGTGCTCTCAACTTAAGACGGGGTCCTCAGGGACCCGCTCTGGTGGCCTCAGGAAAGGCCAGTCCCCATGCGAGTTGCTCGGGGGCCTCTCGGGATTCCTCTCCCGTCGATGCTGGGGCCTAAGACCTTGTGTGGAGTCAGTGCCGGAACCTGAGGATTCCTCTCCAGTGCCGGAACCTGAGGATTCCTCTCCAGTGCCTACATGGATCTTGGGGTACTTCTGGAGTCTTCCCAGGGGAGTCAGTCCTCGTCTCGAGTGGGGGCATGCAGCGTGCGCTTTCCTCCCGATGCTGTAGCAGCAGTGTCGCGCTTACCATTCGCGTGGATCAAGGGATCTGTGGCTTTCCCTTGAGGCTTTCCCACGAGGCTTGCCCAGGAGGCTTTCCCACAGGGCTGTCCCACGTGCCACCGTGGTGTGAGTCGATCCTCGGCTTGTACGTCGAGGCAGTGCAGGGAAAACAGGTTTCCCTGGAATGGACTGGAGACATCTGGGGGACTCTGGGAATGGTGGCACGACCCTGGAGTTCCTCTCGCCTTTCCTGTGGAGAGCGCCTCCTTCTTGAGATGCGACGGGAACGCCGGGAATTTTTTCCCGACCACTCAGGGAAAGGATCCCTCCTCTCGAGCTAGGTGGCGTAAAAAGGGCTCCTCTGGATGTGGGCGGGACTCTCGTGCTTCCTCTCGAGTGGAGACGGGTATGTTGGGGAACTTCTTGAGTTGCAGAAAGGGTGTGAAGGACCCTGTGGAAGTTCCAGAGGTTAGTTTTGATTGGCCTCGAGATGCCTCAGCAGAAATGGGCCTTATCTTGCCTGGAGGGGAGAACCTCCTGGATTTCTCGAGTTGCAGCAGGTGCTCTCGACTTATGATGGGGACCTCAGGGACCCGCTCTGGTGGCCTCAGGAAAGGCCAGTCCCCTTGCGTGTTGCTCGGGGAGCCTCTCGTGATGTCTCTCCAGTCGATGCCTGGGCCTAAGACCTTGTGTGGAGTCGGTGCCGGAACCTGAGGCATTCCTCTCCAGTGCTGACTTGGATCTTGGGGTACTTCTGGAGACTCCCAGGGGAGTCAGTCCTCGTCTCGAGTGGGGGCATGCACGTGCGCTTTATTTCCGAGATTTAGCAGCAGTGTCACGCTTCCCTTCGCGTGGATCAAGGGATCTGTGGCTTTCCCTCGAGGCTTTCCCACGAGGCTTTCCCACGAGGCTTTCCCACAGGGCTGTCCCACGTGCCACCGTGGTGTGAGTGGATACTCAGCGTGAAAGCCGAGGCAGTGCAGAGAAAACAGGTTTCCCTGGAATGGACTGAGACATCTGCGGGACTCTGGGAATGGTGGCACGACCCTGGAGTTCCTCTCGCCTTTCCTGTGGAGAGCGCCTCCTCTTCAGATGCGACGGCAACGCCGGGAATTCTTTCCCGACCACGCAGGGCAACGATACCACCTCTCAAGCTAGGAGGCGGAAACGGGGCACCTCTGCATGTGGGCGAAACTCCCGTGCTTCCTCTCGAGTGGAGACGGGTATGTTGGGGAACTTCTTGAGTTGCAGCAAGGGTGTGAAGGACCCTTTGGAAGTTCCAGATGTTAGGTGTTATTAGCCTCGAGAAACCTCAGCGGAAATGGGCCTCATCTGCCTGGAGGGGTGTACCTCCTGGATTTTCTCTAGTTGCAGCAGGTGCTCTCGACTTACGACGGGGACCTCAGCGACCCGCTCTCGTGGCCTCAGGAAAGGCCAGTCCCCATGCGAGTTGCTCGGGGGCCTCTCGGGATTCCTCTCCCGTCGATGCTGGGGCCTAAGACCTTGTGTGGAGTCAGTGCCGGAACCTGAGGATTCCTCTCCAGTGCCGGAACCTGAGGATTCCTCTCCAGTCCCGACATGGATCTTGTGGTACTTCTGGAGTCTCCCCAGGGGCGTCAGTCCTCGTCTCGAGTGGGGGCCTGCAGATGCGCTTTCCTCTCGAGCTGTAGCAGCAGTGTCACGGTTCCCTTCGCGTGGATCAAGGGATCAGGGGCTTTCCCTCGAGGCTTTCCCACGAGGCTTTCCCACGAGGCTTTTCCTCAGGACTGTCCCACGAGGCTTTCCCACGAGGCTTTCCCACAGGGCTGTGCCTCATGCCATCCGTGGTGTGAGTCGATCCTCGGCTTGAAAGTCGAGGCAGTGCAGGGAAAACAGGTTTCCCTGGAATGGACTGAGACATCTGGGGGACTCTTTGAATGTGGCACGACCCTGGAGTTCCTCTCGACTTTCCTGTGGAGAGCACCTCCACTTGAGTTGCGACCGAACGCCGGGAATTCTTTCCCGACCACGCAGGGAAAGGATCCCTCCTCTCGAGCTAGGAGGCGGAAACAAGGCTCCTATGGATGTGGGCGGGACTCTCGTGCTTCCTCTCGATTGGAGACGGGTATGTCGGTGAACTTCTTGGGTTTCAGCAAGGGTGTGAATGACCCTATGGAAGTTCCAGAGCTTAGGTGTGATTAGCCTCGAGACGCCTCAACTTAAATGGGCCTCATTTCGCCTGGAGGGGAGAACCTCCTGGATTTTCTCGAGTTGTGGCAGGTGCTCTCGACTTACGACGGGGACCTCAAGGACACACACTGGTTTCCTCAGGAAAGGCCAGTCCCCATGCGAGTTGCTCGGGGGCCTCTCGGGATTACTCTCCCGTCGATGCTGGGGCCTAAGACCTTGTGTGGAGTCACTGCCGGAACCTGAGCATTCCTCTGCAGTGCTGACATGGATCTTGGGGTACTTCTGGAGTCTCCCCAGGGGAGTCAGTCCTCGTCTCGAGTGGGGGCATGCACGTGCGCTTTCCTCCCGAGCTGTAGCAGCAGTGTCACGCTTCCCTTCGCGTGGATCAAGGGATCTGTGGCTTTTCCTCGAGGCTTTCCCACAAGGCTTTCCCACGAGGCTTTCCCACAGGGCTGTCCCACGTGCCACCGTGGTGTGAGTCGATCCTCGGCTTGAAAATCGAGGCAGTGCAGGGAAAACACTTTTCCCTGGAATGGACTGAGACATCAGGGGGACTCTGGGAATGGTGGTACAACCCTGGAGTTCCTCTCGCTTTTCCTGTGGAGAGCGCCTCCTCTTGAGATGCGACGGGAACGCCGGGAATTCTTTCCCGACCACGCAGGGAAAGGATCCCTCCTCTCGAGCTGGGAGGCGAAAACGGTGCTCCTCTGGATGTGGGCAGAACTCTTGTGCTTCCTCTCGAGTGCGGACGGGTATGTCGGGGATCTTCTTGAGTTGCAGCAAGGGTGTGAAGGACCCTTTGGAAGTTCCAGAGGTTAGGTGTGAATAGCCTTGAGACGCCTCAGCGGAAATGGGCCTCATCTCGCCTGGATGGGAGAACCTCCTGGATTTTCTCGAGTTTCGGCAGGTGCTCTCGACTTACGACAGGGACCTCAGGGACCCGCTCTGGTGGCCTCAGGAAAGGCCAGTCCCCATGCCAGTTGTTCGGGGGCCTCTCGGGATTCCTCTCGCGTCGATGCCAGGGCCTAAGACCTTGTGTGGAGTCAGTGCCGGAACCTGAGGATTCCTCCCCAGTGCAGACATGGATCTTGGGGTACTTCTGGAGTCTCCCCAGGGCAGTCAGTCCTCTACTCGAGTGGGGGCATGCACGTGCGCTTTCCTCCCGAGCTGTAGCAGCAGTGTCACGCTTCCCTTCACGTGGATCAAGGGATCAGGGGCTTTCCCTCGAGGCTTTCCCACGAGGCTTTCACACAGGGCTGTCCCACGTGCCACCGTGGTGTGAGTCGATCCTTGGCTTGAAATTCCAGGCAGTGCAGGGAAAACAGGATTCCCTGGAATGGACGGAGACATCTGGGGGACTCTGGGAATGGTGGCACGACCCTGGAGTTCCTCTCGCCTTTCCTGTGGAGAGCGCCTCTTCTTGAGATGCGATGGGAATGCCGGGTATTCTTTCCCAAGCACGCAGTGAAAGGATCCCTCCTCGAGCTAGGAGGCGGAAACGGGGCTCCTCTGGATGTGGGCGGGACTCTTGTGCTTCTCCTCGTGTGGAGACAGGTATGTCGGGGAACTTCTTGAGTTGCAGCCAGGGTGTGAAGGACCCTTTGGAAGTTCCAGAGGTTAGGTGTGAATAGCCTCGAGACTCCTCAGCGGAAATGGGCCTCATCTCGCCTGGAGGGGAGAACCTCCTGGATGTTCTCCGGGTTGCGGTGGGTGCTCGACTTACGACGGAGACCACAGGGACCCTCTCTGGTGGCCTCAGGAAAAGCCAGTCCCCATGCGAGTTGCCACGGGGGCCTCTCGGGATTTCTCTCCCGTCGACGCAGGGGCCTAAGACCTTGTGTGGAGTCGGTGCCGGATCCTGAGGATTCCTATCCAGTACTGACATGGATCTTGGGTACTTCTGGAATCTCCCCAGTGGAGTCAGTCCTTGTACCGAGTGGCGGGCATGCACGTGCGCTTTTCCTCCCGAGCTGTAGCAGCAGTGTCACGCTTCCCTTCACGTGGATCAAGGGATCTGTGGCTTTCCCTCGAGGCTTTCCCACGAGGCTTTCCCACTAGGCTTTCCCACAAGGCTGTCCCACGTGTCACCGGTGGTGTGAGTCAATCCTCGGCGTGAAAGTCGAGGCAGTGCAGGGAAAACAAGTTTTCCCTGGAATGGACTGAGACATCTGCGGGACTCTGGGAATGGTGGCATGACTCTGGAGTTCCTCTCGCCTTTCCTGTGGAGAGCGACTCCTCTTGAGATGCGACGGGAACGCCGGGAATTCTTTGCCGACCACGAAAGGAAATGATCCCTCCTCTGGAGCTAGGAGGCGGAAACGGGGCTCTTCTGGATGTGGGCGGGACTCTTGTGCTTCCTCTTGAGTGGAGACGGGTACGTGGGGAACTTCTTGAGTTGCAGCAAGGCTGTGAAGGACCCTTTGGAAGTTCCAGAGGTTAGGTGTGATTAGCCTCGAGTCGGCTAAGCGGAAATGGGCCTCATCTCGCCTGGAGGGGACAACCTCCTGGATTTTCTTGACTTGCGTCAGGTGCTCTCGACTTACGACGGGGACCACAGGGACCCCTCTGGAGGCCTCAGGAAAGGCCAGTCCCCATGCGAGTTGCTCGGGAGCCATTCGGGATTTCTCTCCCTTCGATGCAGGGGCCTAAGACCTTGGGTGGAGTCGGTGCCGGAACCTGAGGATTCCTCTTCATTGCTGATATGGATCTTGGGGTATTTCTGGAGTCTGCCCAGGGGAGTCAGTCCTCGTCTCGAGAGGGGGCATGCACGTGCGCTTTCCTCCCGAGCTGTAGCAGCACTGTCACGCTTCCCTTCGCGTGGATCCAAGGGATCTGTGGCTTTCCCTCGAGGGTTTCCCTCGAGGCTTTCCCACGAGGCTTTCCCACAGGGCTGTTCCACATGCCACCGTGGTGTGAGTCGATCCTCGGCTAGAAAGTCGAGGCAGTGCAGGGAAACAGGTTTCCCTGGAATGCACTTAGACATCTGGGGGAGTCTGCGAATGGTGGCACGACCCTGGAGTTCCTCTCGCCTTTCCTGTGTAGAGGGCTCCTCTTGAATTGCGACGGGAACGCCGGGGAATTCTTTCCAGAAAACGCGCGGAAGGGATCCCACCTCTGGAGCTAAGAGGCAGAAATGGGGCTCCTCTGGATGTGGGCGGGACTCTCGTGCTTCCTCTCGAGTGGAGACGGGTATGTCGGGGAACTTCTTGACTTGCAGCAAGGGTGTCAGGTACCCTTTGGAAGTTCCAGAGGTAGGTGTGATTAGCCCCGAGACGCCTCAGCGCAAATGAGCCTCATCTCTCCTGGAGGGGAGAACCTCCTGGATTTTCCCCAGTTGCGGCAGGTGCTCGCCACTTTACGATGGGGACCCCAGGGACCCGCTCTGGTGGCCTCAGGAAAAGGCCAGTCCCCATGCGAGTTGCTTGGGGGCCTCTCGGGATTCCTCTCCTGTTGATGCTTGGCCCTAAGAGCTTGTGTGGAGTCGTTGCCGGAACCTGAGGATTCCTCTCCAGTCCCGACATGGATCTTGTGGTACTTCTGGAGTCTCCCCAGGGGCGTCAGTCCTCGTCTCGAGTGGGGGGCCTGCAGATGCGCTTTCCTCTCGAGCTGTAGCAGCAGTGTCACGCTTCCCTTCGCGTGGATCAAGGGATCAGGGGCTTTCCCTTGAGGCTTTCCCACGAGGCTTTCCCACGAGGCTTTCCTACGAGGCTTTCCCACAGGGCTGTCCCACGTGCCACCCATGGTGTGAGTCGATCCTCGACTTGAACGTCGAGGCAGTGCAGGGAAAACAGGTTTCCCTGGAATGGACTGAGACATCTGGGGGACTCTGGGAATGGTGGCACGACCCTGGAGTTCCTCTCGCCTTTCCTGTGGAGAGCGCCTCCTCTTGAGATGCGACGGGAACGCCGGGAATTCTTTCCCGAACATGCAGGGAAAGGATCCCTCCTCTCGAGCTAGGAGGCGGAAACGGGGCTCCTCTGGATTTGGGCGATACTCTCGTGCTTCCTCTCGAGTGGAGACGGGTATGTCGGGGAACTTCCTGAGTTGCAGCAACGGTGTGAAGGACCCTTTGGAAGTTCCAGATGTGAGATGTGATTAGCCTCCAGACGCCTCAGCGGAAATGGGCCTCATCTGCCTGGAGGGGTGTACCTCCTGGATTTTCTCGAGTTGCGGCAGGTGTTCTCGACTTACGAAGGGGACCTCAGGGACCCGCTCTGGTGGCCTCAGGAAAGGACAGTCCCCATGCGAGTTGCTCGGGGGCCTCTCGGGATTCCTCTCCCGTCGATGCTGGGGCCTAAGACCTTGTGTGGAGTCGTGGCCGCAACCTGAGGTTTCCTCTCCAGTGCTGACATTGATCTTCGGGTACTTCTGGAGTCTCCCCAGGGAGTCAGTGCTCGTCTCGAGTGGGGGCTTGCACGTGGGCTTTCCTTCCGAGCCTTAGCAGGCAGTGTCACGCTTCCCTTCGCGTGGATCAAAGCATCTGTGGCTTTCCCTCGAGGCTTTCCCATGAGGCTTTCCCACCAGGCTTTCCCACCAGGCTTTCCCAAAGGGCTGTCCCTACGCGCCACCGTGGTGTGAGTCGATCCTCGGCTTGAAAGTCGAGGCAGTGCAGGGAAAACAGGTTTTCCCTGGAATGGACGGAGACATCTGGGGGACTCTGGGAATGGTGGTACGACCCAGGAGTTCCTCTCGACTTTCCTGTGGAGAGTGACTCCTCTTGAGATGCGACGGCAACGCCGGGAATTCTGTCCCGACCACGCAGGGAAAGGAACTCTCCTCTCGAGGCTAGGAGGCGGAAACGGGGCTCCTCTGGATGGGGCGGGACTCTCGTGCTTCCTCTCGAGAGGAGACGGGTATGTCAGGGAAATTCTTGAGTTGCAGCAAGGGTGTGAAGGACCCTTTTGAAGTTCCAGAGTTAAGGGTTGATTAGCCTTGAGACGCCTCATCGGAAATGGGCCTCATCTCGCCTGGAGGGGAGAACCTCCTGGATTTTCTCTAGTTGCGGCAGGTGCTCTCGACTTATGACGGGGTCCTCAGGGACCCGCTCTGGTGGCCTCAGGAAAGGCCAGTCCCCATGCCGAGTTGCTCGGGGGCCTCTCGGGTTTCCTCTCCCGTCGATTATGGGGCCTAAGACCTTTGTGTGGAGTCAGTGCCGGAACCTGAGGATTCCTCTCCAGTGCCGGAACCTGAGGATTCCTCTCCAGTGCTGACATGGATCTTGGGGTACTTCTGGAGTCTTCCCAGGGGAGTCAGTCCCTCGTCTCGAGTGGGGGCAGGCACGTGCGCTTTCCTTCCCGAGCTGTAGCAAGCAGTGTCGCGCTTCCCTTCGCGTGGGATCAAGGATCTGTGGCTTTCCCTTGAGGCTTTTTCCACGAGCTTTGCCCAGGAGGCTTTCCACAGGGCTGTCCCACGTGCCACCGTGTGTGTGAGTCGATCCTCGGCTTGAACGTCGAGGCAGTGCAGGGAAAACAGGTTTCCCTGGAATGGACTGAGACATCGGGGGACTCTGGAATGGTGGCACGACCCTGGAGTTCTCTCGCCTTTCCTGTGGAGGGCGCCTCCTCTTGAGATGCGACGGAACGCCGGGAATTTTTTTCCCGACCACTCAGGGAAAGGATCCCTCCTCTCGAGCTAGGTGGCGTAAAAAGGGCTCCTCTGGATGTGGGCGGGACTCTCGTGCTTCCTCTCGAGTGGAGACGGGTATGTTGGGGAACTTCTTGAGTTGCAGAAAGGGTGTGAAGGACCCTGTGGAAGTTCCAGAGGTTAGGTGTGATTTAGCCTCGAGATGCCTCAGCGGAAATGGGCCTCACCTCGCCTGGAGGGGAGAACCTCCTGGATTTTCTCGAGTTGCGGCAGGTGCTCTCAACTTAAGACGGG
>NW_017206273.1:0-4948 GCF_001704415.2 Capra hircus | reverse complement strand
CCACGTGCCAGCGTGGTGTGAGTCGATAATCGGCTTGAAAGTCGAGGCAGTGTAGGGAAAACAGGTTTCCCTGGAATGACTGAAACATCTCGGGGCCCCTGGGAATGGTGGCACGACCCTGGAGTTCCTTTCTCGCCTTTCCTGTGGAGAGCGCCTCATCTTGAGATGTGACAGAAACGCGGGAATTCTTTCCCGACCACGCAGGGAAAGGATTCCTCCTCTCGAGCTAGGAGGCGGAAACGGGGCTCTTCTGGATGTGGGCGGGACTCTCGTGCTTCTCTCGAGTGAAGATGGGTAAATCAGGGAACTTCTTGAGTTGCAGCAAGGTTTGACGGACCCTTTGGAAGTTCCAGAGGTTAGGTGTGATTAGCCTCGAGAGGCCTCAGCGCAAATGGGCCTCATCTCGCCTGGAGGGGAGAACCTCCTGGATTTCCTCGAGTTTCGTCAGGTGCTCTCGACTTACGACCGGGACCTCAGGGACCCGCTCTTGTGGCCTCAGGAAAGGCCAGTCCCCATGCGAGTTGCTCGGGGGACTCTCAGGTTTTCCTCTCCCGTCGATGCCGGGGCGTAAGACCTTGTGTGGAGACGGTGCCGAACCTGAAGATTCCTCTCCAGTGCTGACATGGATCTTGGGTACTTCTGGAATCTCCCCAGGGGAGTCAGTCCTCCTCTCGAGTGGGGGCATGCACGTGTGCTTTCCTCCCAGCTTTAGCAGCAGTGTCACTCTTCCCTTCTCGTGGATCAAGGGATCTGTGTCTTTCCCTGGAGGCTTTCCTTAAGGCTGTCCCACGAGGCTTTCCACAGGGCTGTCCCACATGCCACCGTGGTGTGAGTCGATCCTCGGCTTGAAAGTCGAGTCAGTGCAGGGAAAACAGGTTTCCCCTGGAATGGACTCGAGATATCTGGGGGACTCTGAGAATGGTGGCCACGACCCTGGAGTTCATCTCGCCTTTCCTGTGGAGAGCGCCTCCTCTTGAGATGCGACGGAACGCCGGGTATTCTTTCCCGACCAAGCTGGGAAAGGATCCCTCCTCTTGAGCTAGGAGGCGGAAACGGGGCTCCTCTGGATGTTGGCGGGACTCTGGTGCTTCTTCTCGATTGGAGACGTGTATGTCCGGGAACTTCTTGGAGTTGCAGCAAGGGTGTGAAGGACCCTTTGGAAGTTCCAGATGTTTAGATGTGATTAGCCTCGAGACGCCTCAACGGAAATGGGCCTTATCTCGCCTGGAGGGGGAGAACCTCCTGGATTTTTCTCGAGTTGCGGCAGGTGCTCTCGACTTACGACGGGGACCTCTGAGACCCGCTCTGGTGGCCTCAGGAAAGGCCAGTCCCCATGCGAGTTGCTCGGGGGCCTCTCGGGATTCCTCTCCCGTCGATGCTGGGGCCTAAGATCTTGTGTGGAGTCGGTGCCAGAACCTGAGGATTCCTCTCCAGTGCTGACATGGATCTTGGGGTACATCTGGAGTCTCCCCAAGGGAGTCAGTCCTCGTCTCGAGTGGGGCATGCACGTGCGCTTTCCTCCCGAGCTGTAGCAGCAGTGTTGCGCTTCCCTTCGCGTGGATCAAGGGATCTGTGGTTTCCCCTCGAGTCTTTCCCACGAGGCTTTCCCACAGGGCTGTCCCACGTGCCACCGTGGTGTGAGTCGATCCTCGGCTTTAAAGTCGAGGCAGTGCAGGGAAAAACAGGTTTCCCTGGAATGGACTGAGACATCTGGGGAACTCTGAGAATGGTGGCACGACCCTGGAGTTCATCTCGCCTTTCCTGTGGATATCGCCTCCTCTTGAGATGCGACGGGAACGCCGGGAATTATTTCCCGACCACGCAGGGCAAGGATCCCTCCTCTCGAGCTAGGAGGCGGAAACGGGGCTCCTCTGGACGTCGGCGGCACTCTCGTGCTTCCTCTCGAGTGGAGACGGGTATGTCGGGGAACTTCTTGAAGTTGCAGCAAGGGTGTGAAGGACCCTTTGGAAGTTCCAGAAGTTAGATGTCCTTAGCCTCAAGACGCCTCTGCGGAAATGGGCCTCATCTCGCCTGGAGGGGAGAACGTCCTGGATTTTCTCGAGTTGTGGCAGGTGCTCTAGACTTATGACTAGGACCTCAGGGACCCGCTCTGGTGGCCTCAGGAAAGGCCAGTCCCCATGCGTGTTGCTCGGGGGCCTCTCGGGATTCCTCTTCCCGTCGATGCCGGGGCCGAAGATCTTGTGTGGAGTGGCTGCCGGAACCTGAGGATTCCTCTCCAGTGCTAACATGGGATCTTGGGGTACTTCTGGAGTCTCCCCAGGGGAGTCAGTCCTCGTCTCGAGTTGGGGCATGCACGTGCGCTTTCCTCCCGAGCTGTAGCAGCGGTGTCGCGCTTCCCTTCCCGATGATCAAGGAATATGTGGCTTTCCCTCGAGGCTTTCCCAGGAGGCTTTCCCACGAAGCTTCCCACAATGCTGTCCACGTGCCACGGTGGAGTGAGTCGATCCTCGGCTTGAAAGTCGAGGCAGTGAAGGGAAAAGAGGTTTCCCTGAAATGGACTGAGACATCGGCGGACTCTGGGAATGGTGGCACGACCCTGGAGTTATTCTCGCCTTTCCTGGTGGAGAGCGCCTCTTTTTGAAGATGCGACGGGAACACGGGGGAATTCTTTCCCGAACACGCAGGGAACGGATCCCTCCTCTCGAGCTAGGAGGCGGAAATGGGGCTCCTCTGGATGTGGGCGGACTCTCGTACTTCCTCTCGAGTGAAGATGGGTATGTCGGGGAACTTCTTGAGTTGCAGCAAGGGTGTGAAGGACCCTTTAGAAGTTCCAGATGTTAGATGTTATTAGCCTCGAGACGCCTCAGCGGAAATGGGCCTGATCTCGCCTGCATGGGAGAACCTCCTGGATTTTCTCGAGTTGTGGCAGGTGCTCTCGAATTACGACTTGGACCTCAGGGACCCGCTCTGGTGGCCTCAGGAAAGGCCAGGCCCATGCGAGTTACTCGGGGGCCTCTCGGGATTCCTCTCCCGTCGAATGGGGGCCTAGGATCTTGTGTGGAGTCGGTGGCGGAACCTGAGGATTCCTCTCCAGTGCTGACATGGATCTTGGGGTTCTTCTGGAGTCTCCCCAGGGGAGTCAGCCCTCGTCTCGAGGGGGGCATGCACGCTGCCCTTTCCTCCGAGCTGTAGCAGCAGTGTCGCACTTTCCTTCGCCGTGGATCAAGGGATCTGTGGCTTTCACTTGAGGCTTTCCCAACGAGGCTTTACCACAGAGCTGTCCCACGTGCCACCGTGGTGTGAGTCGATCCTCGGCTTGAAGGTCGAGGCAGTGCAGCGAAAACAGGTTTCCCTGGAATGGACTGAGACATCTAGGGGACTCGGGGAATGGAGGCACGACCCTGGAGTTCCTCTCGCCTTTCCTGTGTAGAGCGCCTCCTCTTGAGATGCGACGCGGAACGCCGGGAATTCTTTCCCGACCACGCAGGGGAAAGGATCCTTTCTCTCGAGCTAGGAGGAGGAAACGGGTCTCCTCTGGATGTGGGCGGGACTCTCGTGCTTCCTCTCGAGTGCAGACGGGTATGTCGGGGAACTTCTTGAGTATACAGCAAGGGTGTGAAGGACCCTTTGGAAGTTCCAGAGGTTAAGTGTGATTTGCCTGGAGACGCCTCAGCGGAAATGGGCCTCATCTCGCTGGAGGGGAGAACCTCCTGGATTTTCTCGAGTTGCGGCAGTTGCTCTTCGACTTACGACGGGGACCTCAGGGACCCGCTCTGGTGGCCTCAGGAAAGGCCAGTCCCCATGCGAGTTGCTCGGGGGCCTCCCGGGATTCCTCCACCCGTCGCATGCCGGGGCCTAAGACCTTGTGTGGAGTCGGTGCCTGGAACCTGAGGATTCCTCTCCAGTGCTGACATGGATCTTGGGGTACTTCTGGAGTCTCCCCAGGGGAGTCAGTCCTCGTCTCGAGTGGGGGCATGCACGTGCGCTTTCCTCCCGAGCTGTAGCAGCAGTGTCTCTCTTCCCTTCGCGTGGATCAAGGGATCTGTGCTTTCCCTCGAGGCTTTCCACGAGGCTTTCCCACGAGGCTTTCCCACAGGGCTGTCCCACGTGCCACCGTGGTGTGAGTCGATCCTCGGATTGAAAGTCGTGGCAGTGCAGGGAAAACAGTTTTCCCTGGAATGGACTGAGACATCTGGGGGACTCTGGGAATGGTGGCACGACCCTGGAGTTCCTCTCGCCTTTCCTGTGGAGAGCGCCTCCTCTTGAGATGGAACGGGAACGCCAGGAATTCTTTCCCGAACACACAGGGAAAGGATCCTCCTCTCGAGCTAGGAGGCGGAAATGGGGCTCCTCTGGATGTGGGCGGGAATCTCGTGCTTCCTCTCGAGTGGAGACGGGTATGTCGGGGAACTTCTTGAGTTGCAGTAAGGGTTTGAAGGACACTTTGGACGTTCCAGATTTTTGATGTGATTAGCCTCGAGACGCCTCAGCGGAAATGGGCCTCATTTCGCCTGGAGGGAAGAACCTCCTGGATTTTCTCGAGTTGTGGCAGGTGCTCTCGACTTATGACGGGGACCTCAGGGACCCGCTCTGGTGGCCTCAGGTAATTCCAATAACCGAGCGAGTTGCTCGGGGGCCTCTCGGGATTCCTCTCCCGTCGATGCCGGGGCCTAAGATCTTGTGTGGAGTCGGTGCCGGAACCGGAGCATTCTTCTCCCAGTACTGACATGGATCTTGGGGTACTTCTGGAGTCTCCCCAGGCGCGTCAGTCCTCATCTGCAGTGGCGGCTGCACGTGCGATTTCCTCCCAAGATGTAGCAGCAGTGTCTCGCTATCCTTCGCTTGGATCAAGGGATCTGTTGCTTTCCCTCGAGGCTTCCCAGGAGGCTTTCCCATGAGGCTTTCCCACAGGGCTGTCCCACGTGCCACCGTGTTGTGAGTCGATCCTAGGCTAGAAAGTCGAGGCAGTGCAGGGAAAACAGTTTCC
>NW_017206272.1:0-4949 GCF_001704415.2 Capra hircus | reverse complement strand
CTGTCCCACGAGGCTTTCCCACAGGGCTGTCCCAGGTGCCACGTGGTGTGTGTCAATCCTAGGCTTGAAAGCCGAGGCAGTGCAGGGAAAACAGGTTTCCCTGGAATGCACGGACACCCTGGGGACTCTGGAATGGTGGCACGACCCTGGAGTTCCTCTCGCCTTTCCTGTGGAGAGCGCCTCCTCTTGAGATGCGACGGGAACGCTGGCATTTCTTTCCCGACCACGCAGGGAAAGGATCCCTCCTCTCGAGCTAGGAGGAGGAAACGGTGCTCCTCTGGATGTGGGCGGGACTCTCCTGCTTCCTCTCAAGTGGAGACGGGTATGTCGGGGAACTTCTTGAGTTGCAGCAAGGGTGTGAAGGACCGTTTGGAAGTTCCAGAGTTTAGGTGTGATTAGCTCGAGACTCCTCAGCGGAAATGGGCCTCATCTCGCCTGGAGGGGAGAACCTCCTGGATTTTCTCGAATGTGGCAGGTGCTCTCGACTTACGACGGGGACCTCAGGGACCCACTCTGGTGGCCTCCGGAAAGGCCAGTCCCCATGGGAGTTGCTCTCGGGGGCCTGTCAGGATTCCTGTACTGTCGATGCTGGGGCCTAAGACCTTGTGTGGAGTCGCTCCGGAACTTAGGATTCCTCTCCAGTGCTGACATGCATCTATGGGGTACTTCTGGAGTCTGCCCTGGGGAGTCAGTCCTCGGCTCGAGTGGGGTCATGCACGTGCGCTTTCCTTCCCAGAGGTAGCAGCAGTGTCACGCTTCCCTTCGCATGGATCAAAGGATCTGTGGCTTTCCCACGAGGCTTTCCAAGCAGGGCTGTCCCACGTGCCACCGTGGTGTGAGTCGATCCTCCGCGTGAAAGTCGAGTCAGTGCAGGAAAACAGGGTTCCTCTGGTAATGGACTGAGACATCTGGGGGTGATCTTGGGAATGGTGGTAACGACCCTGGAGTTCCTCTGGCCTTTCCTGTGCAGAGCGCCTCCTCTTGAGATGCGGACGGGAATGGCCGGGATTCCTTTCCCGATGCACGCAGGGAAAGGATCCCTCCATCTTGAACTACTGAGGCGGAAACGGGGCTCCTCTGGATGTGGGCGGGACTCGTCGTGCTTCGTCTCGAGTGGAAGACGGGTATTGTCGGGGAACTTCTTGAGTTGCAGCAAGGGTTTGAAGGACCCTTTGGAAGTTCCAGATGTTAGGTGTGATTATGCCTCGAGACGCCTACAGCGGAAATGGGCCTCATCTCGCCTGGAGGGGAGAACCTCCAGGATTTTCTCGAGTTGCGGCAGGTGCTCTCGAGTTACGACGGGGACCTCAGGGACCCGCTCTGGTGGCCTCAGGAAAGGCCAGTCCCCATAGCGAGTTGCTCTGGAGGCCTCTCAGGGATTCCTCTCCCAGTCGATGCCGGGGCCTAAGACCTTGTGTGGAGTCGGGGCCAGACCCTGAGGATGCCTCTCCAGTGCTGACATGAATCTTTCCGTAACTTCTGGAGTCTCGCCAGGGGAGTCATTCCTCATCTCGTGTGGGGGCATGCACCTGCCATTTCCTCACGAGCTGTAGCAGCAGTGTCACGCTTGCCTGACGTGTGGATCAAGGGATCTGTCGCTTTCCATTGAGGCTTTCCCACGAGGCTTTCCGACAGGGCTGTCCCACGTGCCACGGTGGTGTGAGTCGATCCTCGGCGTGAACGTCGAGGCAGTGCAGGGAAAACAGGTTCTTCTGGAATGGACTTAGACATCTGGGGGACTCTTGGAATGCTGGCAAGGCCCTGGAGTTCCTCTCGTCTTTCCTGTTGAAAGCGCCTCCTCTTGAGATGCGACGCGGAAGGCCTGGGAATTCTTTCCGACGACGAAGGGAAAGGATCCCTCTTCTCGAAGCTACGAGGCGGAAACGGGGCTCCTGCTGGATGTGGGCGGGACCTCTCGTCCTTCCTCTCGAGTGGAGATGGGTATGTCGGAAGAACTTCTTGACTTGCAGCAAGGGTGTGAAGGACCCTTTGGAAGTTCCAGAGGTTAGTTGTGATTAGCCTCGAGACGCCTCAGCGGAAATGGGCCTCATCTCGCCTGGAGGGGAGAACCTCCTGGATTTTCTCGAGTTGCGGCAGGTGCTCTCGAGTTTCGACAGAGACCTCAGGACCCGCTCTGGTGACCTCAGGAAAGGCCAGTCCCCATGCGAGGTGCTATGGGCCCTCTCAGGATTCCTCTCCCTGTCGATGCCGGGCCTAAGACCTTGTGTGGAGTCGGGACCGGAACCTGAGGATTGCTCTCCAGTGCTGACATGGATCTTGGCGTACTTCTGGAGTCTCCCAAGTGGCATCAGTCCTCGGCTCGAGTGGGGTCATGCACGTGCGCTTTCCTCCCTGAGCGGTAGCAGCAGTGTCACGCTTCCCGTCCGTGGATCAAGGGATCTGTGGCTTTCCCTCGAGTCTTCCCATGAGGCTTTCTCACAGGGCTATTCCACTTGCCACCATGGTGTGATCGATCCTCGGCGTGAAAGTCGAACCAGTGCAGGGAAAACAGGAACCTCCTTCCCCACAGTAGGGGGTACACTGTCCCCTTGGTCGGGTATCTCCAGGGCACTCGCGCTGGGGGGTTGCCCGTGGATATGCGGGCCTCAGGCTCCACGTGAGAAAAGCCGCAAATGGCATTAGCTGCCAGTCCAGACGCTGGCCCTCAGGTCTCTGGCCGGAGCCTGGCTCAGCCTCAAGCCTCGGGTGCACCGGGCTGGTGTAGCCAAGGTCGGCAGAGACTGAGGGCAGCGGACTGGCAGCTATGCATTTGGGGCCTCACGTGGAGCCTGAGGCCTGCATATCCACGGCAACCCCCAGCGCGAGTGCCCTGGAGATACCCGACCAAGGGGACAGTGTACCCCCTACTGTGGGGAAGGAGGTTCCTGTTTTCCCTGCACTGGTTCGACTTTCACGGCCGAGGATCGATCACACCATGGTGGCAAGTGGAATAGCCCTGAGAGTAAGCCTCATGGGAAAGACTCGAGGGAAAGCCACAGATCCCTTGATCCACGGACGGGAAGCGTGACACTGCTGCTACCGCTCAGGAGGAAAGCCACGTGCATGACCCCACTCGAGCCGAGGACTGATCGCCACTTGGGAGACTCCAGAAGTACGCCAAGATCCATGTCAGCACTGGAGAGTAATCCTCAGGTTCCGGTCCCGACTCCACACAAGGTCTTAGGCCCCGGCATCGAAGGAGAGGAATCCTGAGAGGGCCCACTAGCACCTCGCATGGGGACTGGCCTTTCCTGAGGTCACCAGAGCGGGTCGCTGAGGTCTCTGTCGAAACTCGAGAGCACCTGCCGCAACTCGAGAAAATCCAGGAGGTTCTCCCCTCCAGGCGAGATGAGGCCCATTTCCGCTGAGGCGTCTCGAGGCTAATCACAACCTAACCTCTGGAACTTCCAAAGGGTCCTTCACACCCTTGCTGCAAGTCAAGAAGTTCTCCGACATACCCATCTCCACTCGAGAGGAAGGACGAGAGGTCCCGCCCACATCCAGCAGGAGCCCGTTTCCGCCTCGTAGCTCGAGAAGAGGGATCCTTTCCCTTCGTCGTCGGGAAAGAATTCCAGGCCTTCGCGGTCGCATCTCAAGAGGAGGCGCTTTCAACAGGAAAGACGAGAGGAACTCCAGGGCCTTGCCAGCATTCCAAGAGTCCCCCAGATGTCTAAGTCCATTCCAGAAGAACCTGTTTTCCCTGCACTGCCTCGACGTTCACGCCGAGGATCGACTCACACCACCGTGGCACGTGGGACAGCCCTGTCGGAAAGCCTCGTGGGAAAGCCTCAATGGAAAGCGACAGATCCCTTGATCCACACGTCGGCAAGCGTGACACTGCTGCTACAGCTCGTGAGGAAATGGCAGGTGCATGCCCCCACACGAGATGAGGAATGACTCCCCTGGCGAGACTCCAGAATTACGGAAAGATTCATGTCAGCACTGGAGAGGCATCCTCAGGGTCTGGCCCCGACTCCACACAAGGTCTTAGGCCCCGGCATCGATGGGAGAGGAATCCCGAGAGGCTCCCATGGTAACTCGCTGGGGACTGGCCTTTCCTGAGGCCACCAGAGCGGGTCCCTGAGGTCCCGTCTTAAGTCGAGAGCACCTGCCGCAACTCGAGAAAATCCTGGAGGTTTCTCCCCTCCAGGCGAGATGAGGCCCATTTCCGCCTTGAGGCGTCTCGAGGATAATCACACCTAACCATCTGGAACTTCCAAAGGGTCCTTCAACACCCTTGCTGCAACTCAAGAAGTTCCCCGACATACCCGTCTTCACTCGAGACGAAGCCACGAGGTCCCGCCCACATCCAGAGGAGCCCCGTTTCCGCCTCATAGTTCAAGATGAGGATCCTTTCCCTGCTTCGTCGGGAAAGGATTCCCGCGATTCCCGTCGCATCTCAAGGGAGGCGCTCTGCACAGGAAAGGCCAGAGGAACTCCAGGGTCGTTAGCACCATTCCCAAGAGTCCCCCCAGATGTCTCAGTCCATTACCAGAGGAACCCTGTTTTTCCTGCACTGACTCGACTTTCACGCGGAGGATCGACTCACACCACGGTGGCACGTGGGACAGCCCTGTTGGAAAGCCTCGTGGGAAAGCCACAGATCCTTTGATCCATGCGAAGGGAAGCGTGACACTGCTGCTACCTCTGGGAAGGAAAGCGCACGTGCATGACCCCACTCGAGCCGAGGACTGACTCCCCAGGGCAGACTCCAGAAGTACCCCTAGATGCATGTCAGCACTGGAGAGGAATCCTAAGGTTCCGGAAGCGACTCCACACAAGGTCTTAGGCCCCAGCATCGACAGTACAGGAATCCTGACAGGCCCCCGAGCAACTCCCATGGGGACTGGCCTTTCCGGAGGCCACCAGAGTGGGTCCTGAGGTCCCCGTCGTAAGTCGAGAGCACCTGCCACAATTCGAGAAAATCCAGGAGGTTCTCCCCAGGCGAG
>NW_017206271.1:0-4950 GCF_001704415.2 Capra hircus | reverse complement strand
TGCAGGGGAAAACAGGTATCCCTGGAATGGACTGAGACATCTGGGGGACTCTGGGAATGGTGGCACGACCCTGCAGTTCCTCTCGCCTTTCCTGTGGAGAGCGCCTCCTCTTGAGATGCGACGGGAACGCGGAATTCTTTCCCGACCACGCAGGGAAAGGATCGCTCCTGTCAGCTAGGAGGCGGAAACGGGCTCCTCTGGATGTGGGGGACTCTCGGCTTCCTCTCATAGGAGACGGGTATGTCGGGGAAAACTTCTTGAGTTGCAGCAAGGGTGTGAAGGACCTTTGGAAGTTCCAGAGTTAGGTGTGATTTTCCTCGAGACGCCTCAGCGGAAATGGGCCTCATCTCGCCTGGAGGGGAGAACCTCCTGGATTTTCTCGAGTTGCGGCAGATGCTCTCGACTAACGACGGGGACCTCAGGGACCCGCTCTGGTGGCCTCAGGAAAGGCCAGTCCCATGCGAGTTGCTCGGGGGCCTCTCGGATTCCTCTCCCGTCGATGCCGGGCCTAAGCCTTGTGTGGAGTGGTGCCAAACCTGAGGATTCCTCTCAGTGCTGACATGGATCTTGGGTACTTCTGGAGTCTCTCAGGGCAGTCAGTCCTCTACTCGAGTGGGGGCATGCACGTGCGCTTTTCTCCGAGCTGTAGCAGCAGTGTCACGCTTCCCTTCACGTGGGTCAAGGGATCTGTGGCTTTCCCTCGAGGCTTTCCCACGAGGCTTTCCCGCAAGGCTTTCCCAGGGCTGTCCACGTGCCACGTGGTGTGAGTTGATCCTCGCTTGAAGTCAAAGGCAGTGCAGGGAAAACAGGTATCCCTGGAATGGACTGAGACATCTGGGGGACTCTGGGAATGGTGGCACGACCTGGAGTTCCTCTCGCCTTTCCTGTGGAGAGCGCCTCCTCTTGAGATGCGACGGGAACGCGGGAATTCTTTCCCGACCACGCAGGGAAAGGATCCCTCCTCTCAAGCTAGGAGGCAGAAACGGGGCTCCTCTGGATGTGGGGGGGACTCTCGTGCTTCCTCTCAAGTAGGAGACGGGTATGTCGGGGAACTTCTTGAGTTGCAGCAAGGGTGTGAAGGACCCTTTGGAAGTTCCAGAGTTTAGGTGTGATTAGCCTCGAGACGCCTCAGCGGAAATGGGCCTCATCTCGCCTGGAGGGGAGAACCTCCTGGATTTTCTCGAGTTGCGGCAGGTGCTCTCGACTTACGACGGGGACCTCAGGGACCCGCTCTGTTCGCCTCAGGAAAGGCCAGTCCCCATGCGAGTTGCATAGGGGCCTCTCGGGATTCCTCTCTCGTCGATGCCGGTGCCTAAGACCTTGTGTATAGTCGGTGCCGGAACCTGAGGATTCCTCTCCAGTGCTGACATGGATCTTGGGGTACTTCTGGAGTCTCCCCAGGGGAGTCAGTCCTCGTCTCGAGTGGGGGCATGGATGTGCGCTTTCCTCCCGAGCTGTAGCAGCAGTGTCACGCTTCCTTCGCGTGGATCAAGGGATCTGTGGCTTTCGCACGAGGCTTTCCCAGGGCTGTCCCACGTGCCACTGTGGTGTGAGTTGATCCTCGGCTTGAAATCGAGGCAGTGCAGGGAAAACAGGTTTCCCTGGAATGGACTGAGACATCTGGGGGACTCTGGGAATGGTGGCACGACCCTGGAGTTCCTCTCGCCTTTCCTGTGGAGAGCGCCTCCTCTTGAGATGCGACGGGAACGCCGGGAATTCTTTCCGACCACGCAGGGAAAGATCCCTCCTCTCGAGCTAGGAAGCGGAAACGGTGCTCCTCTGGATGAGGGAGGGACTCTCGTGATTCCTCTCGAGTGGAGACGGGTGTGTCGGGGAACTTCTTGAGTTGCAGCAAGGGTGTGAAGGACCCTTTTTAAGTTCCAGAGGTTAGGTGTGATTAGCCTCGAGATGCCTCAGCGAAAATCGGCCTCATCTCGCCTGACGGGGAGACCTCCTGGATTTTCTCGAGTTGTGGCAGGTGCTCTCAACTTACGACGGGGACCTCAGGGACCCGCTCTGGTGGCCTCAGGAAAGGCCAGTCCCAGCGAGTTGCTCGGGTCATCTCGGGATTCATCTCCGTCGATGCCGGGCCTAAGATCTTGTGTGGAGTCGCTGTCGGAACCTGAGGATTCCTCTCCGGTGCTGAAATGGATCTTCGGATATTTCTGGAGTCTCCCCAGGGGAGTCAGTCCTCGTCTCGAGTGGGGGCTTGCACTTGCGCTTTCCTCCCGAGCTGTAGCAGCAGTGTCACGCTTCCCTTCGCTTGGATCAAGGGATCTGTGGCTTTCCTCGAGGCTTTCCCACGAGGCTTTCCCGCCAAGGCTTTCCCGCAGGGCTGTCCCACGTGCCACCGTGGTGTGAGTCGATCCTCGGCTTTGAAAGTCTAGGCAGTGCAGGAAAAACAGGTATCCCTGGAATGGACTGAGACATCTGGGGGACTCTGGGAATGGTGGCACGACCCTGGAGTTCCTCTCGCCTTTCCTGTGGAGAGCGCCTCTTGAGATGCGACGGAACGCCGGGAATTCTTTCCGACCACGCAGGGAAAGGATCCCTCCTCTCAGCTAGGAGCGAAACGGGGCTCTCTGGATGTGGGGGGGGACTCTCGTGCTTCCTCTCGAGTGGAGACGGGTATGTCGGGGAACTTCTTGAGTTGCAGCAAGGGTGTGAAGGACCTTTGTAAGTTCAGAGTTTAGGTGTGATTAGCCTCGAGACGCCTCAGCGGAAATGGGCCTCATCTCGCCTGGAGGGGAGAACTCCTGGATTTTCTCGAGTTGCGGCAGGTGCTCTCAACTTACGACGGGGACCTCAGGGACCCGCTCTGGTGGCCTCAGGAAAGGCCAGTCCCATGCGAGTTGTTCGGGGCCTCTCGGTATTCCTTTCCCGTCGATTCCGGGGCCTAAGACCTTGTGTGGAGTCAGTGCCGAACCTGAGGATTCCTCTCCAGTGCTGACATGGATCTTGGGGTACTTTGGAGTCTCCCCAGGGGAGTCAGTCCTCGTCTCGAGTGGGGCATGCACGTGCGCTTTTCTCCCGAGCTGTAGCAGCAGTGTCACGCTTCCCTTCGTGGATCAAGGGATCTGAGGCTTTCCCTCGAGGCTTTCCACGAGGCTTTCCCACAGGGCTGTCCCACGTGTCACTGTGGTGTGAGTCGATCCTCGGCTTGAAAGTCGAGGCAGTGCAGGGAAAACAGGTTTCCCTGGAATGGACTGAGACATCTGGGGACTCTGGGAATGGTGGCACGACCCTGGAGTTCCTCTCGCCTTTCCTGTGGAGAGGCCTCTTCTTGAGATGCGACGGGAACGCCGGGAATTCTTTCCGAACACGCAGGGAAAGGATCCCTCCTCTCGAGCTAGGAGGCAAACGGGCTCCTCTGGATGAGGCGGGACTCTCGTGTTTCCTCTCGAGTGGAGACGGGTATGTCGGGGAACTTCTTGAGTTGCAGCAAGGGTGTGAAGGACCCTTTGGAAGTTCCAGAGGTTAGGTGTGATTAGCCTCGAGACGCCTCAGCGGAAATAGGCCTCATCTCGCCTGTAGGGAGAACCTCCTGGATTTTTCTCGAGTTGCGGCAGGTGCTCTCGACTTACGACGGGACCTCAGGACCCGCTCTGGTGGCCTCAGGAAAGGCCAGTCCCCATGCGAGTTGCTCGGGGGCCTCTCGGGATTCCTCTCCGTTGCCGGGCCTAAGACCTTGTGTGGAATCGTGCCGGAACCTGAGGATTCCTCTCCAGTGCTGACATGGATTTGGGGTACTTTTGGAGTCTCCAGAGGGGAGTCAGTCCTCGTCTCGATTGGGGCATGCACGTGCTTTCCTCCGAGCTGTAGCAGCAGTGTCACGCTTCCCTTCGTGGATCAAGGGATCTGTGGCTTTCCTCGAGGCTTGCACGAGGCTTTCCACAGGGTTGTCCCACGCCACCGTGGTGTGAGTCGATCCTCGGCTTGAAAGTCGAGGCAGTGCAGGGAAAACAGGTTTCCCTGGAATGGACTGAGACATCTGGGGGACTCTGGGAATGGTGGCACGACCCTGGTTCCTCTCGCCTTTCCTGTGGAGAGCCTCCTATTGAGATGGGGGAACGCCGGGAATTCTTTCCCGACCACGCAGGGAAAGGATCCAGCCTCACGAGCTAGGAGGCGGAAACGGGGCTCCTCTGGATGAGGGAGGACTCTCGTCTTCCTCTCGAGTGGAGACGGGTATGTCGGGGAACTTCTTGAGTTGCAGCAAGGGTGTGAAGGACCTTTGGAAGTTCCAGAGTTTAGGTGTGATTACCTCGAGACGCCTCAGCGGAATCGGCCTCATCTCGCCTGGAGGAGAGAACCTCCTGGATTTTCTCGAGTTGCGGCAGGTGCTCTCGACTTACGACGGGGACCTCAGGGACCCGATCTGGTGGCCTCAGGAAAGGCCAATCCCCATGAGTTGCTCGGGGGCCTCGTGATTCCGCTCCGTCGATGCGGGCCTAAGACTTGTGTGGAGTCGGTGCCGGAACCTGAGGATTCCTCTCCAGTGATGACATGGATCTTGGGTACTTCTGGAGTTTCCCCAGGGGAGCAGTCCTCGTCTCAAATGGGGCATGCACGTGGGCTTTTCTCCGAGCTGGAGCAGCAGGTCATGCTTCCCTTCGCGTGGATCAAGGGATCTGTGGCTTCCCTCGAGGCTTTCCCACGAGGCTTTCCCACTAGGCTTCCCACAAGGCTGTCCCACGTGCCACCGTGGTGTGTGTCGATGTCGATCCTCGGTTTGAAAGCGAGGCAGTGCAGGGAAAAAGTTTCCCTGGAATGGACTGAGACATCTTGGGACTCTGGGAATGGTGGCACGACCCTGGAGTTCCTCTCGCCTTTCCTGTGGAGAGTGCCTCCTCTTGAGATGCGACGGAACTCCGGGAATTCTTTCCCGACCCGCAGGGAAGGATCCCTCCTCTCGAGCTAGGAGGCGGAAACGGGCTCCTCTGGATGTGG
>NW_017206270.1:0-4951 GCF_001704415.2 Capra hircus | reverse complement strand
TGGCCTTTCCTGAGGCCACCAGAGCGGGTCCCAGAGGTCGTCGTAAGAGAGCACCTGCCGCAACTAGAGAAAATCCAGGAGGTTCTCCCTTCCAGGCGAGATGAGGCCCATTTCCGGTGAGGCGTCTCGAGGCTAATCACACCTAACCTCTGGAATTTCCAAAGGGTCCTTCACACCCTTGCTGCAACTCAAGAAGTTCCCGACATACCCGTCTCCACTCGAGAGGAAGCACGAGAGTCCGGCCCACATCCAGAGGAGCCCCGTTTCCGCCTCTAGCTCGAGAGGAGGGATCCTTTCCCTGCGTGTTCGGAAAGAATTCCCGGCGTTTCCGTCGCATCTCAAGAGGAGGCGCTCTCCACAGGAAAGGCGAGAGGAACTCCAGGGTCGTGCCACCATTCCCAGAGTCCCCAGATGTCTCAGTCCATTCAGGGAAACCTTTTTCCCTGCACTGCCTCGACTTTCAAGCCGAGGATCGACTCACACCACGGTGGCACGTGGGACAGCCTTGTGGGAAAGCTCGAGGGGAAAGCCTCCTGCAAAAACCTCGATGAAAGCCACAGATTTCTTCATCCACGCGAAGGGAAGCATGACACTGCTGCTACAGCTCGGGAGGAAAGTGCACGTGCATGACCTAAGTCGAGACGAGGACTGAATCCCCGGTGGAGACTCCAGAAGTACCCCAAGATCCATGTCAGCACTGGAGAGGAATCCTCAGGTTCCGGCACCGTCTCCACACAACGTCTTAGGCCCCGGCATCGACGGGAGAGGAATCCCGAAGGGCCCCTAGCAACTCGCATGGGGACTGGCCTTTCCTGAGGCCACCAGACCAGGTCCCTGAGGTCCTCGTCTTAAGTCGAGAGCACCTGTGGCAACTCTAGAAAATCCAGGAGGTTCTCCCCTCCAGGCGAGATGAAGCCCATTTCCGCGGAGGCGTCTCGAGGCTAATCAACCTGGCCTCTGGAACTTCCAAAGGGTCCTTCACACCCTTGCTGCAACTCAAGAAGTTCCCCGACGTACCCCTCTCCACTCGAGAGGAAGCACGAGAGTCCTGCCCATCCAGAGAAGCCCCGTTTCCGCCTCATAGATCGAGAGGTGGAATCCTTTCCCTGCGTTTCGGGAAAGAATTCCCGGCGTTCCGGTCGCATCTCAAGAGGAGGCGGTCTCCACAGGAAACACGAGGGGATCTCCAGGGTCGTGACACCATTCCCTGAGTGCCAGAGATTTCTCAGTCCATTCCAGGGAAACCTGTTTTCCCTGCACTGCCTCGACTTTCAAGCCGAGGATCCACTCACACCACGGTGGCACGTGGGACAGCCCTGTGTGAAAGCCTCGTGGGAAAGCCTCGTGGGAAAGCCTCGAGGAAAAGCCACAGATCCCTTGATCCACGCAAAGGGAAGTGTGACACTGCTGCTACAGCTCGGGAGGAAAGCGCACGTGCATGCCCCCACTCGAGACGAGGACTGACTCCCCTGGGGAGACTCCAGAAGTACCCCAAGACCATGTCAGCACTGGAGAGGAATCCTCAGGTTCCGGCACGGACTCCACAAAGATCTTAGGCCCGTCATTGACGGGAGAGGAATCCCGAAAGGCCCCGGAGCAACTCGCATGGGGACTGGCCTTTCCTGAGGCCACCAGAGCGGGTCCCTGAGGTCCCCATTGTAAGTCGAGAGCACCTGCCGCACCTCGAGAAAATCCAGGAGGTTCTCCCTTCCAGGCGAGATTAGGCCCATTTCCGCTGAGGCATCTCGAGGCTAATCACACCTAACCTTGACTTTCCAAAGGGTCCTTCACACCCTTGCTGCAACTCAAGAAGTTCCCCAACATACCCGTCTCTACTGGAGAGGAAGCACGAGAGTCCCGCCCTCATCCAGAGGAGCCCCGTTTCCGCCTCATAGCTCGAGAGCAGGGATATTTCCCTGCGTGGTCGGGAAAGAAATCCCGGCGTTCCCGTCGCATCTCAAGAGGAGGTGCTCTCCACAGGAAAGGCGAGAGGAACTCCAGGGTCGTGCCACCATTCCCAGAGTCCCCAGATGTCTCAGTCCATTCCAGGGAAACCTGTTTTCCCTGCACTGCCTCGACTTTCAAGCCGAGGATCGACTCACACCAAGGTGGCACGTGGGACAGCCCTGTGGGAAAGCCTCGAGGGAAAGCCTCGTGGGAAAGCCTCGAGGGAAAGTTGCAGATCCCTTGATCCACGCGAAGGGAAGCATGACACTGCTGCTACATCTCGGGAGGAAAGCGCACGTGCATGCCCCCACTTGAGACGAGGACTGACTCCCTGGGGCGACTCCAGCCGTACCCAAGATCCATGTCAGCACTGGAGAGGAATCCTCAGGTTCCGGCACCTACTCCACACAAGGTCTTAGGCCCCGGCATCGACGGGAGAGGAATACCGAGAGGCCCCCCGAGCAACTCGCTTGGGGACTGGCCTTTCCTGAGGCCACCGGAGCGGGTCCGTGAGGTCCCCGTCGTAAGTCGAGAGCACCTGCCACAACTCGAGAAAATCCAGGAGGTTCTCCCTCCAGGCGAGATGAGGCCCATTTCCCCTGAGGCATCTCGAGGCTAATCACACCTAACTTCTGGAACTTCAAAGGGTCTTTCACACCCTTGCTGCAACTCAAGAAGTTCCCCGACATACCCGTCTCCACTCGAGAGGAATCACGAGAGTCCCGCCCTCATCCAGAGGAGCCCCGTTTCCGCCTCTAGCTCGAGAGGAGGGATCCTTCCCCTGCGTGGTCGGGAAAGAATTCCCGGCATTTCCGTCGCATCTCAAGAGGAGGCGCTCTCCACAGGAAAGGCGAGAGGAACTCCAGGTCGTGCCACCATTCCCAGAGTCCCCCAGATGTCTCAGTCCATTCCAGGGAAACCTGTTTTCCCTGCACTGCCTCGACTTTCAAGCCGAGGATCGACTCACACCACGGTGGCACGTGGGCAGGTGGGAAGCCTCGTGGGAAAGCATCGTGGGAAAGCCTCGAGGGAAAGCCACAGATCCCTTGATCCACGCGAAGGGAAGCGTGACACTGCTGCTACAGCTGGGGAAAGCGCACGTGCATGCCCCCACTCGAGACGAGGACTGACTCCACAGGGGAGACTCAGGAAGTACCCAAGATCCATGTCAACACTGGAGAGGAATCCTCAGGTTCCGGCACCGACTCCACACAAGGTCTTAGGCCGCGGCATCGATGGGAGAGGAATACCGAGAGGCCCCGAGCAACTCGCATGGGGACTGGCCTTTCCTGAGGCCACCAGATCATGTCCCTGAGGTTCCCGTCGTAAGTCGAGAGCACCTGCCGCAACTCGAGAAAATCCAGGAGGTTCTCCCCTCCAGGCGAGATGAGGCCCATTTCCGCTGAGGCTTCTCGAGGCTAATCACACCTAACCTCTGGAACTTTCAAAGGGTCCTTCACACCCTTGCTGCAACTCAAGAAGTTCCCCGACATACCCGTCTCGACTCGAGAGGAAGCAAGAGAGTCCCGCCCACATCCAGAGGAGCCCTTTCCACCTCCTAGCTCGAGAGGAGGGTTCCTTTCCCTGCGTGTTCAGGAAAGAATTCCTGGCCTTCCCATCGCAGCTCAAGAGGGGGCGCTCTCCACAGGAAAGGCGAGAGGAACTCCAGGGTCGTGCCACGATTCCCAGAGTCCCCCAGATGTCTCAGTCCATCCAGGGAAACGTGTTTTCCTGCACTGCCTCGACTTTCAAGCCGAGGATGACTCACACCACGGTGGCACGTTGGACAGCCATTTGGGAAAGCCTCGTGGGAAAGCCTCGGGGAAAAAAGCCACAGATCCTTTCCACGCGAAGGGAAGCGTGACACTACAGCTACAGCTCGGGAGGAAAGCGCACGTGCATGCCCCAACTCGAGACGAGGACTGACTCCCTTAGGGAGACTCCAAAAGTACCCAGGAACCATGTCAGCACTGGAGTGGAATTCTCCGGTTCCTGCACCGACTCTACACAAGGTCTTAGGCCCGCATCGACGGAGAGGAATCCCGAGAGGCCCCAGCAACTAGCATGGGGACTGGCCTTTCCTGAGGCCACCAGAGCGGGTCCCAGAGGTCCCCGTCGTAAGTCGAGAGCACTGCCGCAACTCGAGAAAATCCAGGAGGTTCTCCCTCCAGGCGAGATGAGGCCCATTTCCGCTGAGGCGTCTCGAGGCTAATCACACTAACCTCTGGAACTTTCCAAAGGGTCCTTCACACCCTTGCTGCAACTCAAGAAGTTCCCCGACATACCCGTCTCCACTCGAGAGGAAGCACGAGAGTCCCGCCACATCCAGAGGAGCCCCGTTTCCGCTCCTAGCTCGAGAGGAGGATATTTCCCCTGCGTGGTCGGGAAAGAATTCCCGGCGTTCCCGTCGCATCTCAAGAGGAGGCGCTCTCCACAGGAAAGGCGAGAGGAACTCCAGGGTCGTGCCACCATTCCCAGAGTCCCCCAGATGTCTCAGTCCATTCCAGGGAAACCTGTTTTCCCTGCACTGCCTCGACTTTCAAGCCGAGGATCGACTCACACCACGGTGGCACGTGGGACAGCCCTGTGGGAAAGCCTCGTGGGAAAGCTCGTGGGAAAGCCTCGAGGGAAAGTTGCAGATCCCTTGATCCACGCGAAGGGAGCATGACACTGCTGCTACAGCTCGGGAGGAAAGCGCACGTGCATGCCCCACTCGAGACGAGGACTGACTCCCCTGGGGAGACTCCAGAAGTACCCCAAGATCCATGTCAGCACTGGAGAGGAATCCTCAGGTTCCGGCACCTACTCCACACAAGGTCTTAGGCCCGGCATCGACGGGAGAGGAATCCCGAGAGGCCCCGCACTCGCATGGGGACTGGCCTTTCCTGAGGCCACCAGAGCGGTCCCCTGAGGTCCCCGTCGTAAGTCGAGAGCACCTGCCGCAACTCGAAAAATCCAGGAGGTTCTCCCCTCCAGGCGAGATGAGGCCCATTTCCGCTGAGGC
>NW_017206269.1:0-4952 GCF_001704415.2 Capra hircus | reverse complement strand
GTGCGCTTTCCTCCCGAGCTGTAGCCGCAGTTTCGCGCTTCTCTTCTAGTGGATCAAGGATCTGTGGCTTTCCCTCGAGGCTTTCCCACGAAGCTTGAGGCTTTCCCACAGGGCTGTCCACGTGCCACTGTGGTGTGAGTCGATCCTCGGCTTGAATGTCGAGGCAGTTCAGGGAAAAACAGTTTTCCCTGGAATGGACTGAGACATCTGGGGGACTCTGGAATGGTGGCACGACCCTGGAGTTCCTCTCGCTTTCCTGTGGAGAGCCCTCCTTTTGAGATGCGACGGGAACGCCGGGAATTCATTCCAACACACAGGGAAAGGGATCCCCCTCTCGAGCTAGGAGGCGTAAACGGGGCTCCTCTGGATGTGGGCAGACTCTCGGGCTTCCTATCGAGTGGAGACGGGTATGTCGGGGAACTTCTTGAGTTGCAGCAAGGGTGTGAAGGACCCTTTGGAAGTTCCAGAGGTTAGGTGTGATTAGCCTCGAGACGCCTCAGCGAATGGGCCTCATCTCGCCTGGAGGGAGAACCTCCTGGATTTTCTCGAGTTGCGGCAGGTGCTCTCGTTTACGACGGGGACCTCAGGGACCCGCTCTGGTGGCCTCAGGAAAGGCCAGTCCCATGCGAGTTGCTCGGGGGCCTCTCGGATTCCTCTCCGTCGATGCCAGGGCCTAAGAATTGTGGAGTTGTGCCAGAACCTGAGGATTCCTCTCCAGTGCTGACATGGATCTTGGGTACTTCTGGAGTCTCCCCAGGGGAGTCAGTCCTCGTCTCGAGTGGGGCATGCACGTGCGCTTTCCTCCGAGCTGTAGCAGCAGTGTCGCGCTTCCCTTCGCGTGGATCAAGGGATCTGGCTTTCCTGAGGCTTTCCCACGAGGCCCACGAGGCTTTCCCACAGGGCTGTCCCACGTGCCACCGTGGTGTGAGTCGATCCTCGGCTTGAAAGTTGAGGCAGTGCAGGGAAAACAGGTTCCCCTGGAATGGACTGAGACATCTGGGGTACTCTTTGAATGGTGGCACGACCCTGGAGACCCTCTCGCCTTTCCTGTGGGAGACCTCCGATTTAGATGTGACGGGAACGCCGGGAATTCTTTCCCGACCACACAGGGAAAGGATCCCTCCTCTCGAGCTAGGAGGCGGAAACGGGGCTACTCTGGATGTGGGCGGGACTCTCGTGCTTCCTCTCGAGTGGAGACGGGTATGTCGGGAACTTCTTGAGTTGCAGAAAGGGCGTGAAGGACCCTTTCGAAGTTCCAGAGGTTAGGTGTGATTTGCCTGGAGACGCCTCAGCGGAAATGGGCCTGATCTCGATGGAGGGGAGAACCTCCTGGATTTTCTCGAGTTGCGGCAGGTGCTCTCGACTTACGACTGGGACGTCAGGGACCCGCTCTGGTGGCCTCAGGAAAGGCCAGTCCCCATGCGAGTTGCTCCGGGGCCTATCGGGATTCCTCTCCCGTCGATCCCGGGGCCTAAGACCTTGTGTGGAGTCGGTGCCGGAACCTGAGGATACCTCTCCAGTACTGAAATGGATCTTGGGTACTTCTGGAGTCTCCCCAGGGGAGTCAGTCCTCGTCTCGAGTGGGGCATGCACGTGCGCTTTCCTCCCGAGCTGTAGCAGCAGTGTCGAGCTTCCCTTCGCGTGGATGGAGGGATCTGTGGCTTTCCCTCCAGGCTTTCCCCGAGGCTTTCCCATGAGGCTATCCCACAGGGCTGTCCCACGAGCCACTGTGGTGTGAGTCGATCCTCGGCTTGAAAGTCGAGGCAGTGCAGGGAAAACAGGTTTCCCTGGAATGGACTGAGACATCTGGGGGACTCTGGAAATGGTGGCACGACCCTGGAGTTCCTCCGCGCCTGTCCTGTGGAGAATGCTTCCTCATGAGATGCGCCGGGAACGCCGGGAATTCTTTCCCAACCACGCAGGGAAAGGATCCCTCCTCACGAGCTAGGAGGCGCAAACGGGGCTCCTCTGCATGTGGGCGGGACTCTCGTGCTTCCTCTCGAGTGGAGACCGGTATGTCGGGGAACTACTTGAGTTGCAGCAAGGTTGTGAAGGACCCTTAGGAAGTTCAAGAGGTAAGGTGTGATTAGCCTCGAGACCTCTCAGCTGAAATGGGCCTCATCTCGCCTGGAGGGGAGAACCTCCTGGATTTTCTCTAGTTGCGGCAGGTGCTCTCGAGTTACGACGGAGACCTCAGGGACCTACTCTGGTGACCTCAGGAAAGGCCAGTCCCCATGCGAGGTGCTAGGGGCCTCTCAGGATTCCTCTCCCGTCGATGCCGGGCCTAAGACCTTGTGTGGAGTCGGGACCAGAACCTGAGGATTCCTCTCCAGTGCTGACATGGATCTTGGCGTACTTCTGGAGTCTCCCAAGTGGCGTCAGTCCTCGGCTCGAGTGGGGTCATGCACGTGCGCTTTCCTCCCGAGCGGTAGCAGCAGTGTCACGCTTCCCTTCTCGTGGATCAAGGAGTCTGTGGCTTTCCCTGGAGTCTTTCCCATGAGGCTTTCCCACAGGGCTATTCCACTTGCCATCATGGTGTGAGTCGATCCTCGGCATGAAAGTCGAACCAGTGCAGAGAAAACAGGAACCTCCTTCCCCACAGTAGGGGTACACTGTCCCCTTGGGCGGTATCTCCAGGTCACTGGCGCTGGGGGTTTGCCCGCGGAGGTGCGGGCCTCAGGCTCCACGTGAGAAAAGCCCCAAATGGCATTAGCTGCCAGTCCAGACGCTGGCCCCTCAGGTCTCTGGCCGGAGCCTTGGGCTCCAGGCAACTCAAAGCCCTCGGGGTGGCACTCTGTGACTGCTGTAGGGGAAGGACGCCAAGAGCCCACGGAGGAGTTGGGGACGGGGCATGGGGGAAACGGAGGCGAGGACAGCGAGGGATCTAGGTGGAGGCGCTGGAGAGAGCGTCTGGTGTCCCGGAATGCCTCGGAGGAGCCAGCGGGGGACAGTCGAGGCCCAGGGACCTGTGGAATGTGAAAAGGCGGGAAATCCCAGAGCAAGGCAGGCTGGGAAATGGGGCGTTGGTGGCCAATTAAAAGGGACCTTGGGGCGTTTCCTGGGCGGTGAGCTCCCTTGGCACTGCTGAGGGCCCCTGATTGATCCACCTGGGGTTGATCCCACCCCCCGCTGCGAGGGAGGGCCACAAACCAAAGCGCGCGAACTGCCCGCCCACCCAACGGGGATCTTGGAGGTCCAGGGCTCAGCCGTGCCCGGGAAAAGCCCACTCGCTCCACGGGACTCCGTCCAGGGTCTCTGCTTGGAAAGAGGCCAGGGGCGGCCCCCTCCATCTACCCACCCAAACCCTATTGACGTCAATGGTGGCGGAGACACCTCCCGTTCTCCAGAGTCCTAAGCTGCTGGGTCCCCGCCCCCTCGGCCAGCAGTCTGCAGCGTGCCCGTGTGCCTCTCCCACCATGGCTTCGTCCGGCTCCTCCAGCACCTCAAGCGGTACGTTTGCCCTCGGTCCCTGTGGTCGGATCACATCTCAGGGGATTTGCGGGTGGCCTGGGCAAGGGCTCTCGGCCAATGTGTTGACCCCCCTCCCACCCGAGAACGGCGGGACCCATCGGCCAGGCCCGGGGTTCCGAGGCGTCAGGTGTGTGCCCAAATTCGGAGGGCGTGGCATCGTTCGTTCATCTTGCTCCTTTGGCACACACATGGCTTCTCCGTTCTCTTTTCTGGGAAGACAGTGTTGTTTCAGGGGGCATGCTGCGGGGGGGGCGGGGCCGGGGGTTGCGGGGGTGGTGGAGCGGGTGCTGTGCTGGGATGAGGCCCTTTATCCTCACATCTTCCTGTGGGAATGGGAGTCGGGGAGCTCTGTGGCCTTGCTGCCTTCAGTGGCTTCCTCTGCACAGGGGCCTAGTGGCTTCTGCGTTTTGTCAGGCGTTACGGGGTTTTGGGCTTCGCTTTGGTGGCCTTGGCCTTTGCCTTGGCCTGGGCCTTGGCCTTGCCCTTGCCCTTGCCTTGGTCTTGGCTTGGCCTTGCCCTGCCCTTGAACTTGGACTTGACCTTGACCTTGAACTTGACCTTGACCTTGACTTTGAACTTGAAACTGGCCTTGACCTTGACCTTGAACTTGAATTTAAAACTTGACCTTGATCTTGAACTTGAACTTCACTTGAACTTGACCTGACTTTTGAACTTGAACTTGACCTTGACCTTGACGTTGAACTGGAACTTGACTTGAACTTGTACTTGAACTTACCTTGACCTTGACTTGACCCTGAACTTGACCTTGACCTTGAACTTGAAGTTGACCCTTGAACTTGAACTTGAACTTGACCTTGAACTTGACTTGAACTTGAACTTGACCTTGACCTTGAGGGAGACCTCGAGATTTGCTCAGAGCACCGGAGGTCCAGAAGCAGGGCCCTGTATCTCCCCTTCCCTTTGTGATCATTGCAAAGACATTCCTAGCTGATAGCGGGAGTGCCCCTGAAGAAGCAAGCAGTGGGAGTGTGTTTGACACGACTGTGTGCCTTCCTGGCCTCAGCTCCACAAGGGGCCTTTCCTCTCGAATAGGCCCCATGTCCCCTTGGGGAGGGTGTCATGCCTCTTTTCTCCTCACTGCCAAAGGGTGGAGCCAAGCTCGCTCTGTCAGAGGTACAAAAAGCAATTGAATGGATTTTCAAGCTCTTGCTAGGCTGCACCCTTTCAGGGCCCACTTTACTGAAACAGGTGCTCTGTGGCCCCTGGTTGGGTATGCAGGTTCACAAACAGGGTGAGATCCTGTCCAAGCCAAGAATTTTCCTGAAAGACCTAAGGCTCACTAGAGCTCTCCTCCAGAGCAAAGGGGATAGAGGAGATGTATGGAGGGTCTTTGCCTTTCCCTGTGAGTGTGGGAGTGTGGGGCTACTCCCTACGGCCCCAAGCTCAGGGATAACTGCCTCTAAGAAAGGAATGGCAAGAAGCGGCTATTCTTGGAGGGTTGGGACAGGGAGTTCGCAGCA
>NW_017206268.1:0-4952 GCF_001704415.2 Capra hircus | reverse complement strand
AATCCTCAGGTTCCGGCACCGACTCCACACAAGGTCTTAGGCAGCGGCATCACGAGAGAGGAATCTCGAGAGGCCCCCGAGCAACTCGCATGGGGACTGGCCTTTCCTGAGGCCACCAGAGCGGGTCCCTGAGTCCCCATCATAAGTCGAGAGCACCTGCCGCAACTCGAGAAAATCCAGGAGGTTCTCCCCTCCAGGCGAGATGAGGCCCGTTTCCGCTGAGGTGTCTCGAGGCTAATCACACCTAACCTCTGAAACTTTTCAAAGGGTGCTTCACATCCTAGCTGCAACTCAAGAAGTTCCCCGACATACCCGTCTCCACTCAAGAAGAAGCATGAGAGTCCCGACCACATCCAGAGGAGCCCCGTTTCCGCCTCCTAGCTCGAGAGGAGGGATCCCTTCAGTGTGTGCTCGGGAAAGAATTCCCGGCGTTCCCTTCGCATCTCAAGAGGAGGCGCTCTCCACAGGAAAGGCAAGAGGAACTCCATGGTCGTGCCACATTCCCAGAGTCCCCGAGATGTCTCAGTCCATTCCAGGGTAACCTGTTTTCCCTGCACTAGGTCGACTTTCAAGCGAGGATCGACTCACACCACGGTGGCACGTGGGACAGCCCTGTGGAAAAGCCTCGTGGGAAAGCCTCGTGGGAAAGCCTCGCGGGAAAGCCACAGATCCCTTGATCCACGCGAAGGGAAGCGCGACGCTGGTGCTACAGCTCGGAAGGAAATCGCACGTGCATGCCCCCATTCGAGACGAGGACTGACTCCCCTGGGGAGACTCCAGAAATACCCCCAAGTTCCATGTCAACACTGGAGAGGAATCCTCAGGTTCCGGCACCGACTCCACACAAGGTCTTAGTCAGCGGCATCCACGAGAGAGGAATCCGAGAGGCCCCCGAGCAACTCGCATGGGACTGGCCTTTCCTGAGGCCACAGAGCGGTCCCTGAGGTCCCGGTCGTAAGTCGAGAGCACCTGCCGCAACTCGAGAAAATCCAGGAGGTTCTCCCCTCCAGGCGAGATGAGGCCCATTTCCCCTGAGGCTTCTCGAGGCTAATCATACCTAACTCTGGAAATTTCAAAGGGTCCTTCACACCATTGCTGCAACTCAAGAAGTTCCCCGACATACTCGTCTCCACACGAGAGGAAGCACGAGAGTCCCGCCCACATCCAGAGGAGCCCCGTTTCCGCCTCCTAGCTCGAGAGGAGGGATCCTTTCCCTGCGTGGTCCGGAAAGAATTCCCCAGGTTTCCGTCGCATCTCAAGAGGAGGCGCTCTCCACAGGAAAGCGAGAGGAACTCCAGGGTCGTGCCACCATTCCCAGAGTCCCCCAGATGTTCAGTCCATTTCAGCGAAAGCTGTTTTCCCTGCACTGCCTCGACTTTCAAGCCGGGATCGACTCACACCACGGTGGCTCGTGGGACCGCCCTGTGGGAAAGCCTCGTAGGGAAAGCCTCGGGAAAGCCTCGAGGGAAAGCCACAGATCCCTTGATCCAACGCGAAGGGAAGCATGACACTGCTGCTACAGCTCGGGAGGAAAGCGCACGTGCATGCCCCCACTCGAGACGAGGACTGACTCCCCTGGGGACTCCAGAAGTACCCCGAGGTCCATGTCAGCACTGGAGAGTAATCCTCAGGTTACGGCACCGACTCCACACAAGATCTTAGGCGCCTGCATCTACGGGAGGGAATCCCGAGAGGCCCCTGAGCAACTCGCATGGGTACTGGCCTTTCTTGAGGCAACCAGAGCGGGTCCCTGAGGTCCCCGTCGTAAGTCGAGAGCACCTACCGCAACTCGAGAAAATCCAGGAGGTTCTCCCCTCCAGGCGAGATGAGGCCCATTTCCCCTGAGTGTCTCGAGGCTAATCACATCTAACATCTGGAACTTCCAAAGGGTCCTTCACACCCTTGCTGCAACTCAAGAAGTTCCCCGACATACCCGTCTCCACTCGAGAGGAAGCACGAGAGTCCCGCCCACATCCAGAGGAGCCCCGTTTCCGCCTCCTAGCTCGTGAGGAGGGATCCTTTCCCGGCGTCGTGGGGAAAGAATTCCCCCGTTACCGTCCCATCTCAAGAGGAGGCGCTTTCCACAGGAAAGGCGAGAGGAACTCCAGGGTCGTGCCACCATTCCAGAGTCCCCCATATGTCTCAGTCCATTCCAGGGAAACGTGTTTTCCCTGCACTGCCTCCTCTTCAAGCCGAGGATCGACTCACACCACGTTGGCACGTGGGACAGCCCTGTGGGAAAGCCACGTGGGAAAGCCTCGTGGGAAAGCCTCGAGGAAAGCCACAGATCCCTTGATCCAAGCGAAAGGAAGCGTGACACTGCTGCTACAGCTCGGAAGAAAGCGCACGTGCAGGCCCCCACTCGAGACAAGGACTGACTCCCCTGGGGAGACTCAGAAGAACCCCAAGATCCCTGTCACCACTGGAGAGGAATCCTCAGGTTCGGCACTCACTCCACACAAGATCTTAGGTCCCGGCATCAAAGGAGAGGAATCCCGAGAGACCCCCGAGCAACTCGCATGGGGACTGGCCTTTCCTGAGGCCACCAGAGCGGGTCCCTGAGGTCCCCGTCGTAAGTCGAGGGCACCTGCCGCAACTCGAGAAAATCCAGGAGTTCTCCTCTCCAGGCGAGATGAGTCCCATTTCCCGCTGAGCCGTCTCGAGGCTAATCACACCTAAACCTCTGGAACTTCCAAAGGGTCCTTCACACCCTTGCTGCAACTCAAGAAGTTCCCCGACATACCAGTCTCCACTCGAGAGGAAGCACGAGAGTCCCGCCCACATCCAGAGGAGCCCCGTTTCCGCATCCTAGCTCGGGAGGAGGGATCCTTTCCCTGCGTGATCGGGAAAGAATTCCCTGCGTTTCGTCGCATCTCAAGAGGAGTCGCTCTCAAAGGAAAGTCGAGAGGAACTCCAGGGTCGTGCCACCATTCCCAGAGTCCCCTAGATGTCTCAGTCCACTCCAGGGAAACCTGTCCCTGCACTGCCTCGACTTTCAAGCCAAGGATCGACTCACTCCACGGTGGCACGTGAGACAGCCTGTGGGAAAGACACGTGGGGAAAGCCCTGTGGGAAAGCCCGTGGGAAAGCCTCGAGGAAAGCCACAGATCCCTTGATCCAAGCGAAGGAAGCGTGACACTGCTGCTACAGCTCGAGAGGAAAGCGCACGTTCAGGCCCCCACTCGAGACGAGGACTGACTCCCTAGGGAGACTCAGAAGTACCCCAAGATCCATGTCAGCACTGGAGAGGAATTCTCATGTTCCGGCACCGACGCTACACAAGGTCTTAAGCCAGGGTGACACTGCTGCTACAGCTCGAGAGGAAAGCGCACGTGCAGGCCCCCACTCGAGACGAGTACTGACTCCCCTGGGGAGACTCAGAAGTACCCCAAGATCCATGTCAGCACTGGAGAGGAATCCTCAGGTTCCGGCACCGATTCCACACAAGGTTTAAGGCCCCGACTTCGATGGGTGAGGAATCCCGAGAGGCCCCCGAGCAACTCGCATGGGGACTGGCCTTTCCCGAGGCCACCAGAGCGGGTCCCTGAGGTCCCCGTCTTAAGTCGAGAGCACCTGCCGCAACTCCAGAAAATCCAGGAGGTTTTCCCCTCCAGGCGAGATGAGGCCCATTTCCGCTGAGGTGTCTCGAGGCTAATCACACCTAACCTCTGGAAGTTCCAACGGGTCCTTCACACCCTTGCTTCTACTCAAGAAGTTCCCCGACATACCCCGTCTCCACTCGAGAGGAAGCACGAGAGTTCCGCCCACATGCAGAGGAGCCCCGTTTACGCCTCCTAGCTCCAGAGGAGGGATCATTTCCCTGCGTGTTCGGGAAAGAATTCCCGGCGTTTCCGACGCATCTCAAGAGGAGGCGCTCTCCACAGGAAAGGCGAGAGGAACTCCAGGGTCGTGCCACCATTCCCAGAGTCCCCCAGATGTGTCAGTCCATTCCAGGAAAACCTGTTTTCCCTGCACTGCCTCGACTTTCAAGCGAGGATCGACTCACACCACGGTGGCACGTGGGACAGCCCTGTGGGAAAGCCTCGTGGAAAGCCTCGTGGGAAAGCCTCGAGGGAAAGCCACAGATCCCTTGATCCACGCGGAGGGAAGCGTGGCACTGCTGCTACAGCTCGTGAGGAAAGCGGACATGCATGCCCCCCACTCGAGACGAGGACTGACTCCCCTGGGGAGACTCCAGAAGTACCCCAATATCCATGTCAGCACTGGAGAGGAATCCTCAGGTTCCGGCACCCACTCCACACAAGATCTTAGGCCCCGGCATCGACCGGAGAGGGAATCCCGAGAGGCCCCCGTGCAACTTACATGGGACTGGCCTTTCCTGAGGCCACCAGAGCGGGTCCCTGATGTCCCCGTCGTAAGTCGAGAGCACCTGCCGCAACTCGAGAAAATCCAGGAGGTTCTCCCCTCCAGGCGAGATGAGGCCCATTTCCGCTGAGGCGTCTCGAGCCTAATCACACCTAAACTCTCGAACTTCCAAAAAGGGTCCTTCACACCCTTGCTGCAACTCAAGAAGTCCCCGACTTAACCGTCTCCACTCGAGAGGAAGCACGAGAGTCCCGCCACATCCAGAGGGAGACCCGTTTCGCCTCCTAGCTCGAGAGGAGGGATCCTTTCCCTGCGTGGTCGGGAAAGAATTCCCCGCGTTCCCATCGCATCTCAAGAGGAGGCGCTCTCTACAGGAAAGGCGAGAGGAACTCCAGGTTCGTGCCACCATTCCCTGAGTCCCCAGATGTTTCAGTTCATTTCTAGGAAAACTATTTCCCCTGCACTACGTCGAGTTCAAGCCGAGGATCGACTCACACCACGGTGGCACGTGGGACAGCCCTGTGGGAAAGCCTCGTGGGAAAGCCACAGATCCCTTGATCCACGCAAAAAGGGAAGCGTGACACTGCTGCTACAGCTCGGGAGGAAAGCGCACGTACATGCCCCCA
>NW_017206267.1:0-4952 GCF_001704415.2 Capra hircus | reverse complement strand
GAACCTGAGGATTCCTCTCCAGTGCTGACATGGATCTTGGGGTACTTCTGGAGTCCCCCAGAGGTGTCAGTCCTCGTCTCGAGTGGGGCCTTGCACGTGAGCTTTCCTCCCGAGCTGAAGCAGCAGTGTCACGCTTCCCTTCGCGTGGATCAAGGGACCTGTGTCTTTCCCTCCAGGCTTTCCAACGAGGCTTTCCCACAGGGCTGTCCCACGTGCCACCGTGTTGTGAGTCGATCCTCGGCTTGAAAGTCGAAGGCAGTGCAGGGAAAACAGGTTTCCCTGGAATGGAGTGAGACATCTGGGGAACTCTGGGAATGTGGCAGGACCCTGGAGTTTCCTCTCGCCTTTCCTGTGGAGAGCGCCTCCTCTTGAGATGTGACGGGAATGCCGGGAATTCTTTCCCGACCACGCAGGTAAAGGATCCCTGCTCTCGAGCTAGCAGGCGGAAACGGGGCTCCTCTGGATGTGGGCGGGACTCCTGTGCTTCCTCTCGAGTGGAGACGGGTATGTCGGGAACTTCTTGAGTTGCAGCAAGGGTGTGAAGAATCCTTTGGAAGTTCCAGAGGTTAGGTTTGATTAGCTCGAGACGTCTCAGCGGAAATGGGCCTCATCTCGCCTGGAGGGAGAACCTCCTGGATTTTCTAGAGTTGCGGCAGGTGCTCTCGACTTACGACAGGGACCTCAGGGACCCGCTCTGGTGGCCTCCGGAAAGGCCAGTCCCCATGCGAGTTGCTCGGGGGCCTCTGGGGATTCCCCTTCAGTCGATGCAGGGACCTAAGATCTTGTGTGGAGTACGTGCCAGAACCTGAGCATTCACCTCCAGTACTGACATGGATCTTGGGGTACTTCTGGAGTCTCCCCAGGGGAGTCAGTCGTCGTCTCGATTGGGGGAATGCACGTGCGCTTTCCTCCCGAGCTGAAGCTGCAGTGTCACGCTTCCCTTCGCGTGTATCAAGGGATCAGGGGCTTTCCCTCGAGGCTTTCCAACGAGGCTTTCCCACGAGGCTTTCCCACAGGGCTGTCCACGTGCCACCGTGTTGTGAGTCGACCCTCGGCTTGAAGGTCGAGGCAGTGCAGGGAAAACAGGTTTCCCTGGAATGGAGTGAGACATCTGGGGAACTCTGGGAATGTGGCACGACCCTGGAGTTCCTCTCGCCTTTCCTGTGGAGAGCGCCTCCTCTTGAGATGTGACGGAAATGCCGGGAATTCATTCCCGACCACGCAGGTAAATGATCCCTCCTCTCGAGCTAGCAGGCGGAAACGGGGCTCTCTCTGGATGTGGGCGGGACTCTCGTGCTTCCTCTCGAGTGGAAACGGGTATGTCGGGGAACTTCTTGAGTTGCAGCAAGGGTGTGAAGGACCCTTTGGAAGTTCCAGATGTTAGATGTGATTAGCCTCGAGATGCCACAGGGGAAATGCGCCTCATCTCGCCTGGAGGGGAGAACCTCCTGGATTTTCTCGAGTTGCGGCAGGTGCTCTCGACTTACGACGGGGACCTCAGGGACCCGCTCTGGTGGCCTCAGGAAAGGCCAGTCCCCATGCGAGTTGCTCGGGGGCCTCTCGTGATTCCTCTCCCCTCGATGCCAGCGCCTAAGACCTTGTGTGGAGACGCTGCCGGAACCTGAGGATTCCTCTCCAGTGCAGAAATGGATCTTGGTGTACTTCTGGAGTCTCCCCAGGGGAGTCAGTCTTCGTCTCCAGTGGGGGCATGCACGTGCGCTTTCCTCCCGACCTGAAGCAGCAGTGTCACGCTTCCCTTCCCTTGGATCAAAGGATCTGTGGCTTTCACTCAAGGCTTTCCCACAAAGCTTTCCCACGAGGCTTTCCAGCAGGGTTGTCCCACGTGCCACCGTGGTGTGAGTCGATCCTCGGCTTGAAAGTCGTGGCAGTGCAGGGAAAACAGGTTTCCCTGGAATGGACTGAAACTTCTGGGGGACTCTGGGAATGGTGACACGACCCTGGAGTTCCTCTTCCCTTTCCTGTGGAGAGCGCCTGCTCTTGAGATGCGACGGGAACGCCGGGAATTCTTTCCCGACCACGCAGGGAAAGGATCCCTCCTCTCGAGCTAGGAGGCGGAAACGGGGCTCCTCTGGATGTGGGCGGGACTCTCGTGCTTCCTCTCTAGTGGAGACGGTATGTCGGGGAACATCTTGAGTTGCAGAAATGGTGTGAAGGACCCTTTGGAAGTTCCAGAGGTTAAGTGTGAATAGCCTCGAGACGCCTCAGCGGAAATGGCCTCATCTCGTCTGGCGGGGAGAACCTCCTGGATTTTCTCGAGTTGCGGCAGGTGCTCTCGACTTACGACTGGGACCTCAGGGACCCGCTCTGGTGGCCTCAGGAAAGGCCAGTCCCCATGCCAGTTGCTCGGGGCCTCTCGGGATTCCTCTCCCGTCGATGCTGGCGCCTAAGACTTGTGTGGAGTCAGTGCTGGAACCTGACGATTCTCTCCAGTGCTGACATGGATCTTGGGGTACTTCTGGAGTCTCCCCAGGGGAGTCAGTCCTCGTCTCGAGAGAGGGCATGCACGTGCGCTTTCCTTCCGAGCTGTAGCAGCAGTGTCGCGCGTCCCTTCACGTGGATCAAGGAATCTGTGGCTTTCCCACGAGTCTTTCCACAGGGCTGTCCCACGTGCCACCGTGGTGTGAGTCGATCCTCGGCTTGACAGTCGAGGCAGTGCAGGGAAAACAGGTTTTCCTGGAATGGACTGAGACATCTGGGGTCTCTCGAATGGTGGCACGACCCTGGAGTTCCTCTCGCCTTTCCTGTGGAGAGCCCCTCCTATTGAGTTGCGACCGGAACGCCGGGAATTCTTTCCCGACCACGCAGGGAAAGGATCCCTCCTCTCGAGCTAGGAGGCGGAAACGGGGCTCCTCTATATGTGGGCGGGACTCTCGTGCTTCCTCTCGAGTGGAGACGGGTATGTCCTGGAACTTCTTGAGTTGCAGCAAGGGTGTGAAGGAATCCTTGAAAGTTCCAGAAGTTAGATGTGATTAGCCTCCAGACACCTCAGCAGAAATGGGCCTCATCTCGCCTGGAGGGGAGAACCTCCTGGATTTTCTCGAGTTGCGGCAGGTGCTCTCGACTTACGACGGGGACCTCAGGGACCCACTCTGGTGGCCTCAGGAAAGGCCAGTCCCCATGCGAGTTGCTCGGTGGCTCTCAGGATTCCTCTCCCGTCGATGCCGGGCCTAAGACCTTGTGTGGATTCGGTGCCGGAACCTGAGGATTCCTCTCCAGTGCTGACATGGATCTTGGGGTACTTCTGGAGTCCCCCCAGAGGTGTCAGTCCTCGTCTCGAGTGGGGCCTTGCACGTGAGCTTTCCTCCCGAGCTGAAGCAGCAGTGTCACGCTTCCCTTCGCGTGGATCAAGGGACCTGTGTCTTTCCCTCCAGGCTTTCCAACGAGGCTTTCCCACAGGGCTGTCCACGTGCCACCGTGTTGTGAGTCGATCCTCGGCTTGAAAGTCGAGGCAGTGCAGGGAAAACAGGTTTCCCTGGAATGGAGTGAGACATCTGGGGAACTCTGGGAATGTGGCAGGACCCTGGAGTTCCTCTCGCCTTTCCTGTGGAGAGCGCCTCCTCTTGAGATGTGACGGGAATGCGGGAATTCTTTCCCGACCACGCAGGTAAAGGATCCCTGCTCTCGAGCTAGCAGGCGGAAACGGGGCTCCTCTGGATGTGGGCGGGACTCCCTGCTTCCTCTCGAGTGGAGACGGGTATGTCGGGGAACTTCTTGAGTTGCAGCAAGGTGTGAAGAATCCTTTGGAAGTTCCAGAGGTTAGGTTTGATTAGCCTCGAGACGTCTCAGCGGAAATGGGCCTCATCTCGCCTGGAGGGGAGAACCTCCTGGATTTTCTAGAGTTGCGGCAGGTGCTCTCGACTTACGACAGGGACCTCAGGGACCCGCTCTGGTGGCCTCCGGAAAGGCCAGTCCCCATGCGAGTTGCTCGGGGGCCTCTGGGGATTCCCCTTCAGTCGATGCAGGGACCTAAGATCTTGTGTGGAGTACGTGCCAGAACCTGAGCATTCACCTCCAGTACTGACATGGATCTTGGGTACTTCTGGAGTCTCCCCAGGGGAGTCAGTCGTCGTCTCGATTGGGGAATGCACGTGCGCTTTCCTCCCGAGCTGAAGCTGCAGTGTCACGCTTCCCTTCGCGTGTATCAAGGGATCAGGGGCTTTCCCTCGCGAGGCTTTCCCAACGAGGCTTTCCACGAGGCTTTCCCACAGGGCTGTCCCACGTGCCACCGTGTTGTGAGTCGACCCTCGGCTTGAAGGTCGAGGCCAGTGCAGGGAAAACAGGTTTCCCTGGAATGGAGTGAGACATCTGGGGAACTCTGGGAATGTGGCACGACCCTGGAGTTCCTCTCGCCTTTCCTGTGGAGAGCGCCTCCTCTTGAGATGTGACGGAAATGCCGGGAAATTCATTCCCGACCACGCAGGTAAATGATCCCTCCTCTCGAGCTAGCAGGCGGAAACGGGGGCTCCCTGGATGTGGGCGGGACTCTCGTGCTTCCTCTCGAGTGGAAACGGGTATGTCGGGGAACTTCTTGAGTTTGCAGCAAGGGTGTGAAGGACCCTTTGGAAGTTCCAGATGTTAGATGTGATTAGCCTCGAGATGCCACAGGGGAAATGCGCCTCATCTCGCCTGGAGGGAGAACCTCCTGGATTTTCTCGAGTTGCGGCAGGTGCTCTCGACTTACGACGGGGGACCTCAGGGACCCGCTCTGGTGGCCTCAGGAAAGGCCAGTCCCCATGCCGAGTTGCTCGGGGGCCTCTCGTGATTCCTCTCCCTCGATGCCAGCGCCTAAGACCTTTGTGTGGAGACGCTGCCGGAACCTGAGGATTCCTCTCCAGTGCAGAAATGGATCTTGGTGTACTTCTGGAGTCTCCCCAGGGGAGTCAGTCTTCGTCTCCAGTGGGGGCATGCACGTGCCCGCTTTCTCTCCGACC
>NW_017206266.1:0-4952 GCF_001704415.2 Capra hircus | reverse complement strand
TCGTGGGAAAGCCTCGAGAGAAAGCTCGTGGGAAAGCCTCGAGGGAAGCCACAGTTGCTTTGATTCACGCGAACGGAAGTGTGACACTGCTGCTACATCTCGGAAGGAAAGCGCACGTGCATGCCCCCACTCGATACGAGGACTGACTACCCTGGAGAGACTCCAGAAGTACCCCAAGATCCACATCAGCACTGGCGAGGAATCCTCACGTTCCGCACCGACTCCAAACAAGGTTTTAGGCCCCTGCATCGACGGGAGAAGAATCCGAGAGGCCCCGAGCAACTAGCATGGGTACTGGCCTTTCCTGAGGCCATCAGAGCGGGTCCCTGAGGTCCCCGTCATAAGTCGAGAGCAACTGCCGCAACTCGATAAAATCCAGGAGGTTCTCCCCTCCAGGCGAGATGAGGCCCGTTTCCTCTGAGGCGTCCCCAGGCTAATCACACCTAACCTCTGGAACTTCGAAAACGTCCTTCACATCCTTGCTGCAACTCAAGAAGTTCCCCGACATACCCGTCTCCACTCGAGAGGAAGCACGAGAGTCCCGCCCACATCCAGAGGAGCCCCGTTTTCCGCCTCATAGCACGAGAGGAGGGATCCTTTCCCTGCATGGTCGGGAAAGAATTCCCGGGTTCCCGTCGCATCTCAAGAGGGTAGGCTTTCCACAGGAAAGGCGTCAGGAACTCCAGGGTCCTTCCACCATTCCCAGAGTCGCCCAGATGTCTCAGGCCATTCCAGGGAAGCCTGTTTTCCCGGCACTGCCTCAAATTTCAAGCCGAGGATCGACTCACACCATGGTGGCACGTGGATAGCGCTGTGGTAAAGCCTCGTGGGAAAGCCTGGTGGAAAGCCTCTAGGGAAAGCCTCGAGGGAAAGCCACTGTTCCCTTGATTCACGCGAAGGGAAGCATGACACTGCTGCTACAGCTCGGGAGGTAAGCGCTCGTGCATGCCCCCACTCGAGACGAGGACTGACTCCCCTGGGGAGACTCCAGAAGTACCCCAATAGCCAAGTCAGCACTGGAGAGGAATCCTCAGGTTCCGGCACCGACTCCAAACAAGGTCTTAGGCCCGGGCATCGACGGTAGTGGAATCCCGAGATGCCCCCGAGCAACTCGCATGGGGACTGGCCTTTCTGAGGCCACCAGAGCGGGTCCCTGAGGTCCCCGTCGTAAGTCGAGAGCACCTGCCGCAACTCGAGAAAATCCAGGAGGTTCTCCCCTCCAGGCGAGATGAGGCCCATTTCCGCTGAGGCGTCTCGAGGCTAATCACACGTAACCTCTGGAACTTCCAAAGGGTCCTTCACACCCTTGCTGCAACTCAAGAAGTTCCCCGACATACCCGTCTCCACTCGAGAGGAAGCACGAGTGTCCCACCCACATCCAGAGGAGCCCTGTTTCCGCCTCATAGCTCGAGAGCATTGATCCTTCCCCTGCATGGTCGGAAAAGAATTCACGGCGTTTCCAACGCATCTTAAGTGGAGGCGCTCTCCACAGGAAAATAGAGAGGACTCCAGGGTCGTGCCACCATTCCCAGAGTCCCCCAGATGTCTCAGTCCATTCCAGGGAAACCTTTATTCCCTGCACTGCCTCGACTTTCAAACCGAGGATCGACTCACACCACAGTGGCACGTGGGACAGCCCTGTGGGAAAGCCTCGTGGGAAAGCCTCGAGGGAAAGCCACAGATCCCTTGATCCATGCGAAGGGAAGCGTGACACTGCTGCTACAGATCGGGAGGAAAGCGCACGTGCATGCCCCAGTGGAGTAGCGGACTGACTGCCCTGAGAGACTCCAGAAGTACACCAAGATCCATGTCAGCACTGCAGAGGAATCCTCAGGTTCCAGCACCGACTCCACACAAGATCTTAGGCACCGGCATCGAAGGGAGAGGAATCCCGAGAGGCCCCGAGCAACTCGCATGGGGACTGGCCTTTCCTGAGGCCTCCAGAGCGGGTCCCTGAGGTCCCCCGTCGTAAGTTGAGAGCACCTGCCGCAACTCGAGAAAATCCAGGAGGTTTCCCCTCCAGGCGAGATGAGGCCCATTTCCGCTGAGGCGTCTCGAGGCTAATCACATCTAACATCTGGAACTTCCAAAGGGTCCTTCACACCCTTGCTGCAACTCAAGAAGTTCCCCGACATACCGGTCTCCACTCAAGAGTAACATGAGAGTCCCGCCCATTTCCAGAGTGGCCCCGTTTCCGACTGCTAGCTCGAGAGGAGGGATCCTTTCCCTGCGTGGTCGGGAAAGAATTCCTAGCATTCCTGTCGCATCTCAAGAGGAGGCGCTCTCCACAGGAAAGACGAGAGGAACTCCAGGATCAGGCCCCATTCCCAGAGTCCCCCTGATTTCTCAGGCCATTGCAGGGAAACCTGTTTTCCCTGCACTGCCTCGACTTTCAAGGGAGGATCGACTCACACCACGGTGGCACGTGGACAGCCCTGTGGGAAGCCTCGTGGGAAAGCCCTGTGGGAAAGCCTCGAGGGAAAGCCCCTGATCCCTTGATCCACGCAAAGGGAAGCGTGACACTGCTGCTTCGCTCGGGAGGAAAGCGCACGTGCATTCCCCCACTCGAGACGACGACTGACTCCCCTGGGGAGACTCCAGAAGTACCCCAAGATCCATCTCAGCACTTGAGAGGAATGCTCAGGTTCCGGCACCTACTCCACACAAGATCTTAGGCCCCGGCATCCACTGGAGAGGAATCCCGAGAGGCCCCGAGCAACTCGCATGGGGACTGGCCTTGCCTGAGGCCACCAGAGCGGGTCCCTGAGGTCCCCGTCGTAAGTCGAGAGCACCTGCCGCAACTCGAGAAAATCCAGGAGGTTCTCCCCTCCAGGCGAGATGAGGCCCATTTCCGCTGAGGCGTCTCGAGGCTAATCACACCTAAACTCTGGAACTTCCAAAGGGTCCTTCACACCCTTGCTGCAACTCAAGAAGTTCCCCGACATACCCGACTACACTCGAGAGGAAGCACGAGAGTCCCGCCCACATCCAGAGGAGCCCCGTTTCCGCCTCCTAACTCGAGAGGAGGGATCCTTTCCCTGCGTGGTCGGGAAAGAATTCCCGGCGTTCCCGTCACACCTCAAGTGGAGGCGCTCTCCACAGGAAAGGCGAGAGGAACTCCCGGGTTGTGCCACATTCCCAGAGTCCCCAGATGTGTCAGTCCATTCCAGGGAAACCTGTTTTCCCTGCACTGCCTCGACTTTCAAGCCGAGGATCGACTCACACCTCGGTGGCACGTGGGACAGCCCTGTGGGAAGGCCTCGTGGGAAAGCCTCGAGGGAAAGCCACAGATCCCTTGATCCACGCGACGGGAAGCGTGACACTGCTGTTACAGCTCGGGAGGTAAGCGCACGTGCATACCCGCACTCGAGACGACGAGTGACTCCCCTGGGGAGACTCCAGAAGTACCCCAGGATCCATGTCAGCACTGGAGAGGAATCCTCAGGTTCCGGCACCGACTCCAAACAAGGTCTTAGGGCCTGGCATCGAAGGGAGAGGAATCCCGAGAGGCCCCGAGCAACTTGCATGGGGACTGGCCTTTCCTGAGGCCACCAGAGCGGGTCCCTGAGGTCCCCGTCGTTAGTCGAGAGCACCTGCCACAACTCGAGAAAATCCAGGAGGTTCTCCCTTCCAGGCGAGATAAGGACCATTTCCGCTGAGGTGTCTCAAGGCTAATCACACCTAACCTCTGGAACTTACAAAGGGTCCTTCACACCCTTGCTGCAACTCAAGAAGATCCCCAACATACCCGTCTCCACTCGAGAGGAAGCACGAGAGTCCCGCCCAAATTCAGAGGAGCCCCGTTTCCGCCTCCTAGCTCGAGAGGAGGGATCCTTTCCATCAGTGATCGGGAAAGAGTTCCCAGTGTTTCCGGTGCATCTCAAGAGGAGGCGATCTCCACAGGAAAGGCGAGAGGAACTCCAGGGACGTGCCACCATTCCCTAAGTCCCCCAGATGTCCCAGTCCATTCCAGGGACACCTGTTTTCCCTGCACTGCCTCTACTTTCAAGCCGAGGATCGACTCACACCACTGTGGCACGTGGGACAGCCCTGTGGGAAAGCGTGGGAAAGCCTCGAGAGAAAGCCTCGTGGGAAAGCCTCGAGGGAAGCCACAGTTGCTTTGATTCACGCGAACGGAAGTGTGACACTGCTGCTACATCTCGGAAGGAAAGCGCACGTGCATGCCCCCACTCGATACGAGGACTGACTACCCTGGAGAGACTCCAGAAGTACCCCAAGATCCACATCAGCACTGGCGAGGAATCCTCACGTTCCGGCACCGACTCCAAACAAGGTTTTAGGCCCTGCATCGACGGGAGAAGAATCCCGAGAGGCCCGAGCAACTAGCATGGGTACTGGCCTTTCCTGAGGCCATCAGAGCGGGTCCCTGAGGTCCCCGTCATAAGTCGAGAGCAACTGCCGCAACTCGATAAAATCCAGGAGGTTCTCCCCTCCAGGCGAGATGAGGCCCGTTTCCTCTGAGGCGTCCCCAGGCTAATCACACCTAACCTCTGGAACTTCGAAAACGTCCTTCACATCCTTGCTGCAACTCAAGAAGTTCCCCGACATACCCGTCTCCACTCGAGAGGAAGCACGAGAGTCCCGCCCACATCCAGAGGAGCCCCGTTTCCGCCTCATAGCACGAGAGAGGGATCCTTTCCCTGCATGGTCGGGAAAGAATTCCCGGCGTTCCCGTCGCATCTCAAGAGGGTAGGCTTTCCACAGGAAAGGCGTCAGGAACTCCAGGGTCCTTCCACCATTCCCAGAGTCGCCCAGATGTCTCAGGCCATTCCAGGGAAGCCTGTTTTCCCGGCACTGCCTCAAATTTCAAGCCGAGGATCGACTCACACCAGTGGTGGCACGTGGGAAGCCTGGTGGGAAAGCCTCCTCGAGGGAAAGCCACTGTTGCCCTTGTTTGATTCACGCGAAGGGAAGCATGACACTGCTGCTAC
>NW_017206265.1:0-4952 GCF_001704415.2 Capra hircus | reverse complement strand
CGTCTCGGGATTCCCTGACGTTGATGCCGGGGCCTAAGAACTTATGTGGAGATAGTGCCGGGAACTGAGGATTCCTCTCCAGTGCTGACATGAATCTTGGGGTACTTCTGTAGTCTCCCAGGGGAGTCAGTCCTCGTCTCGAGTGGGGGCATGCAAGTGCGCTTTCCCTCCCGAGCTTTAGCAGCAGTGTCACGCTTCCCTTCGCGTGGATCAAGGGATCTGTGGCTTTCCTCGAGGCTTTCCCAGGAGGCTTTCCCATGAGGCTTTCCACAGGGCTGTCCCACGTGCCACCGTGGTGTGGCGTGGATCCTCGGCTTGAAAGTCGAGGCAGTGCAGGAAAACAGGTTTCCCTGGAATGGACTGAGACATCAGGGCGACTCTGGAATGGTGGCACGATCCTGGAGTTCCTCTCGCCTTTGCTGTGGAGAGCGCCTCCTTTGAGATGCGACGGGAACACCCGGATTTCTTTCCCGACCAGGCAGGGAAAGGATCCCTCCTCTCGAGCTAGGTGGCGGAAAAGGGGCTCCTCTGGATGTGGGCGGAACTCTCGTGCTTCCTCTCGAGTGGAGACGGGTATGTCGGGGAACTTCTTGAGTTGCAGCAAGGGTGTGAAGGACCCTTTGGAAGTTCCAGATGTTAGATGTGATTAGCCTCGAGACGCCTGAGGGGAAATGGGCCTCATCTGGCCTGGAGGGGAGAACCTCCTGGATTTTCTCGAGTTTCGGCAGGTGCTATCGACTTACGACCGGGACCTCAGGGACTCGCTCTGGTGGCGTCACGAAAGGCCAGTCCCCATGCGAGTGGCTCGGGGGCGTCTCGGGATTCCTCTGATGTTGATGCGGGGCCTAAGACCTTATGTGGAGATAGTGCCGGGAACTGAGGATTCCTCTCCAGTGCTGACATGAATCTTGGGGTACTTCTGTAGTCTCCCCAGGGGAGTCAGTCCTCGTCTCGAGTGGGGGCATGCACGTGCGCTTTCCTCCCAAGCTTTAGCAGCAGTGTCACGCTTCCCTTCGCGTGGATCAAGGGATCTGTGGCTTTCCCTCGAGGCTTTCCCAGGAGGCTTTCCCATGAGGATTTCCCACAGGGCTGTCCCACGTGCCACCGTGGTGTGAGTCGATCCTCGGCTTGAAAGTTGAGGCCGTGCAGGGAAAAAAGTTTTCCTGGAATGGACTGAGACATCTGGGGGACTCTCGGAATGGTGGCACGACCCTGGAGTTCCTCTCGCCTTTCCTGTGGAGAGCACCTCCTCTTTAGATGCGACGGAACACTGGGAATTCTATCCCGACCACGCAGGGGAAGGATCCCTCCTCTCGAGCTAGGAGGCGGAAACGGGGCTCCTCTGGATGTGGGCGGGTGTCTCGTGCTTCCTCTCGATTGGAGACGGGTATGTCGGGGAACTTCTTGAGTTGCAGCAAGGGTGTGAAGGACCCTTTGGAAGTTCCAGAGGTTAGGTGTGATTAACCACGAGAAGCCTCAGCGGAAATGGGCCTCATCTCGCCTGGAGGGGAGAACCTCCTGGATTTTCTCGAGTTGCGGCAGGTGCTCTCGACTTATGACGGGGACCTCAGGGACCCGCTCTGGTGGCCTCAGGAAAGGCCAGTCCCCATGCGAGTTGCTCGGGGGCCTCTCGGGATTCCTCTTCCGTCGATGCCGGTCCTAAGACCTTGTGTGGAGTCGGTGCTGGAACCTGACGTTTCCTCTCCAGTGACGACATGGATCTCTGGGTACTTCTGAAGTCTCCCCAGGGGAGTCAGTCCTCGTCTCGAGTGGGGGCATGCACGTGTGCCTTCCTCCCGAGCTGTAGCAGCAGTGTCATGCTTTCCATGGAGTGGATCAAGGGATCTGTGGCTTTTCTAAAAGGCTTTCCCACGAGGATATCCAACGAGGCTTTCCCACAGGGCTGTCCCACGTGCCACCGTCGTGTGAGTCGATCCTCGGCTTGAAAGACGAGGCAGTGCAGGGAAAACAGGTTTCCCTGGAATGGACTGAGACATCTGGGGGACTCTGGGAATGGTGGCACGACCCTGGAGATCCTCTCGCCTTTCCTGTGTAGAGCGCCTCCTCTAGAGATGTGATGGAACGCCGGAATTTTTCCCCGACCACGAAGGGAAAGGATCCCTCCTCTGGAGCTAGGAGGCGGAAACGGGGCTCCTCTGGATGTGGGGGGAACTCTCGTGCTTCCTCTCGAGTGGAGACGGGTATGTCGGGGAACTTCTTGAGTTGCAGCAAGGGTGTGAAGGACCCTTTGGAAGTTCCAGAGTTTAGGTGTGATTAGACTCGAGACGCCTAAGTGGAATTGGGCCTCATCTCACCTGGAGGGGAGAACCTCCTGGATTTTCTCGAGTTGCGACAGGTGCTCTCGACTTACGAAGGGGACCTCAGGACCCGCTCTGGTGGCCTCAGGAAAGGCCAGTCCCCATGCGAGTTGCTCAGGGGCCTCCCGGAATTCCTCTCCCGTCGATGCCGGTGCGTAAGATTTTGTGTGGAGTCGGTGCCACAACCTGAGGATTCCTCTCCATTGCTGACATGGATCTTGGGTACTTCTTGAGTATCCCCAGGGGAGTCAGTGCTCGTCTCGAGTGGGGGCATGCACGTGTGCCTTCCTCCGAGCTGTAGCAGCAGTGTCATGCTTTCCATGGAGTGGATCAAGGGATCTGTGGCTTTCCCACGAGGCTTTCCCACGAGGCTTTCCCACAGGGGGATGTCCACGTGCCACGGTGGTGTGAGTCGATCCTCGGCTTGAAAGTCGAGGCAGTGCAGGGAAAACAGGTTTCCCTGGAATGGACTGAGACATCTGGGGGACTCTGGAATGGTGGCACGACCCTGGAGTTCCTCTCGCCTTTCCTGTGGAGAGCGCCTCCTCTTGAGATGTGACGGGAACGCCGGAATTTTTCCCCGACCACGAAGGGAAAGGATCCCTCCTCTGGAGCTAGGAGGCGGAAACGGGGCTCCTCTGGATGTGGGGGAACTCTCGTGCTTCCCCTCGAGTGGAGACGGGTATGTCGGGGAACTTGTTGAGTTGCAGCAAGGGTGTGAAGGACCCTTTGGGAGTCCCAGAGGTTAGGTGTTAGCCTCGAGACGCCTCAGCGGAAATGGGCCTCATCTCGCCTGGAGGGGAGAACCTCCTGGATTTTCTCGAGTTGTGGCAGGTGCTCTCGACTTCTGACGGGGACCTCAGGGACCTGCTCCGGTGGCCTCTGGAAAGGCCAGTCCCCATGCGAGTTGCTCGGGGCCTCTCGGGATTCCTCTCCCGCGATGCAGGGGCCTAAGACCTGGCGTGGATTCGGTGCCGGAACGTGAGCTTTCCTCTCCAGTGCTGACATGGATCATGGGGTACTTCTGGAGTCTCCCCAGGGGAGTCAGTCCTCGTCTCGAGTGGGGGCATGCACGTGGACTTTCCTCTCGAGCCTTAGCAGCAGTGTCACGCTTCCCTTCGCTTGGATCAAGGGATCTGTGGCTTTCCCTCGACACTTTCCCACGAGCTTTCCCACGAGGCTTTCCCACAGGGCTTACCTCGAGCCACCGTGGTGTGAGTCGATCCTTGGCATGAAGGTCGAGGCAGTGCAGGGAAAACAGGTTTCCCTGGAATGGACTGAGACATCTGGGGGACTCTGGAATGGTGGCACGACCCTGGAGTTCCTCTCGCCTTTCCTGTGGAGAGCGCCTCCTCTTGAGATGCGACGGAACGCTGGGAATTCTTTCCCACAAGCAGGGAAAGGATCCCTCCTCTCGAGCTAGGAGGCGGAAACTGGGCTCCTCTGGATGTGGGCAGAACTCTCGTGCTTCCTCTCGAGTGGAGACGGGTATGTCGGGGAACTTCTTGAGTTGCAGCAAGGGTGTGAAGGACCCTTTGGAAGTTCCAGATATTAGGTGTGATTTGCCTCGATTCGCCTCAGCGGAAATGGGCCTCATCTCGCCTCTAGGGAGAACCTCCTGAATTTTTCGAGTTGCGGCTGGTGCTCACGAATTACGTCGGGACCTCAGGGACATGCTCTGGTTCTCAGGAATGGCTAGTCCCCTTGCGAGCTGCTCGGGGCCTCTCGGGATTCCTCTCCAGTCGATGCCGGGGCCTAAGACCTTGTGTGGAGTCGGTGCCAGAACTGAGCATTCTTCTTCAGTGATGACATGGATCTTGGGGTACTTCTGCAGTCTCCACAAGGAGTCAGTCCTCGTCTCAAGTGGGGGCATGCACGTGCGCTTTCCTCCCGAGTTTGGCAGCAGTGTGGCGCTTCCATTCGCGTGGATCAAGGATCTGTGGCTTTCCATCGAGGCTTTCCCAGGAGGCATTCCAGGCTTTCCCACGAGCTTTCCCACAGGGCTGTCCCACGTGCCACCGTGGTGTGAGTCGATCCTCGCTTTGAAAGTCGAGGCAGTGCAGGGAAAAAGGTTTCCCTGAATGGATTTCCCTGGACATCTGGAATGGTTTCACGACCCTGGACTCGTGGAAAGACTTGTGGAAAGCCTGCGTGGGAAAGCCTTGTGGGAAAGCCTCGTGGGAAAGCCACAGATCCCTTGATCCACGCGAAGGAAAGCGTGACACTGCTGTTACAGCTCGGAGGAAAGAGCACGTGCATGCCCCCACTCGAGACAAGGACTGACTCCCCTGGGAGACTCCAGAAGTACCCAAGTTCCATGTCAGCACTGGAGAGTAATCCTCAGGTTCCGGCACCGAATCCACACAAGCTCTTAATCCACAGCATCTACAGGAGAGGAATCCGAGATGCCCCGAGCAACTCGCATGGGGACTGCCTTTTCCTGAGGCACCAGAGCGAGTCCATGAGGTCCACGTCGTAAGTCAAGAGCACATGCCGCAACGCGAGAAAATCCAGGAGGTTCTCCCCTGCAGGCGAGATGAGGCCATTCGTGCTGAGGCGTCTCGAGGCTAATCAGAGCTAACCTCTGGAACATCCAAAGGGTCCTTCACACCCTTGCTGCAACCCAAGAAGTTC
>NW_017206264.1:0-4953 GCF_001704415.2 Capra hircus | reverse complement strand
TGTCCCGCAAATGTCTCAGTCCATGCCAGGTAAAGCTGTTTTCCCTGCACTGCCTCGACTTTCAAAACGAGGATCGACTCACACCACGGTGGCACGTGGAACAGCCCTGTGGGTAAGCCTCTTGGGAAAGCCTCATGGGAAAGCCTCGAGGGAAAGTCGCTGATCCCATGATCACGCGAGGGAAGCGTGACACTGCTGCTACAGCTCGGGAGGAAAGAGCAGTGCATGCCCCCACTCGAGACGAGGACTGACTCCCCTGGGGAGACTCCAGAAGTACCCAATATCGATATCAGCACTGGAGAGCAATCCTCAGGTTCCGGCACCGACTCCACACAGGTCTTATGCCCGCATCGACCGGAGAGGAATCCCGAGAGGCCCTGAGCAACTTGCATGGGGACTGGCCTTTCCTGAGGCCACCAGAGCGGGTCCCTGAGGTCCCCGTGGAAAGTCGAGAGCACCTGCCGCAACTCGAGAAAATCCAGGAGGTTCTCCTCTCCAGGCCAGATGAGGCCCATTTCCGCTGAGGCGTCTCCAGGCTAATCACAAACTAACCTCTGGAACTTCCAAAGGTCCTTCACACCCTTGCTGCAACTCAAGAAGTTTCCCCGACATACCCGTCTCCCCTCGAGAGGAAGCACGAGAGTCCCGCCCACATCCAGAGGAGCCCCATTGCCGCCTCCTAGCTCGAGAGGAGGGATCCTTTCCCTGCGTGCTCGGGAAAGAATTTCCAGGCGATCCCGTCGCATCTCAAGAGAGGCACTCTCCACTAGAAAGGTTAGAGGAACTCCAGGGTCGTGCCACCATTCCCCTGAGTCGCCCAGATGTATCAGTCCATTCCATGGAAACCTGTTTTCCCTGCACAGCCCTCGACTTTCAAGCCAGAGGATCGACTAACACCACGGTGCCATGTAGGACAGCCCTGTGGGAAAGCCTCTTTGGAATGCCTCGTGTGAAAGCCTCGTGGAAAGCCTCGAGGGAAAGCCACAGATCCCTTGATCCACGTGGGAAGCGTGACACTGCTGCTACAGCTCGGAGGAAAGCACACGTGCATGCCCCCACTCGAGACGAGGACTGACTCCGCTGGGGAGACTCCAGAAGTACCCCGAAATCCATGTCAGCACTGGAGAGGAATCCTGAGGTTCCGGCACCCACTCCACACAAGATCTTAGGCCCCGGCATCGACGGGGAGGAATCCCGAGAGGCCCGCGAGGAACTCGCATGGGGACTGGCCGTTCCTGAGGCCACCAGAGCGGGTCCCTGACTCCCGGTCGTAAGTCGAGAGCACCTGCCGCAACTCGAGAAAATCCAGGAGGTTCTCCCCTCAGGCGAGTTGAGGCCCATTTCCGCTGAGGCGTCTCGAGGCTAATCACATCTAACAATTGGAACTTCCAAAGGGTCCTTCACACCCTTGCTGCCAACTCAAGAAGTTCCCCGACATACCCGTCTCCACTCGATTGGAAACACGAGAGTCCCACCCACATCCAGAGGAGTACCGTTTCCGCCCCCATGCTCGAGAGGAGGGATCCTTTCCCTGCGTGGTCGGGAAAGAATTCCCGACGTTCCCGTCGCATCTCAAGAGGAGTCGCTCTCCACAGGAAAGGCGAGAGGAACTCCAGGGTCGTGCCACCATTCCCAGTCCCCCAGATGTCTCAGTCCATTCCAGGAAACGTGTTTTCCCTGCACAGCCTCGACTTTTCAAGCCAAGGATCGACTAACACCACCGTGGCATGAAGGACACAAGCCTCGTGGGAACGCCTCGTCTGAAAGCCTCGTGGGAAAGCCTCGAGGGAAAGCCACAGATCCCTTGATCCACGTGAAGGGGAAGCGTGACACTGCTGCTACAGCTCGGAGAGGAAAGCGCTCGTGCATGCCCCCACTCGAGACGAGACTGACTCCACTGGAGAGACTCCAGAAGTACCCCAAGATCCATGTCAGCACTGGAGAGGAATGCTCAGGTTCCGGCACCGAATCCACACTAGATCTTAGGCCCCAGTATCGACGGGAGAGGAATCCCGAGAGGCCCCGAGCAACTCGCATGGGGACTGGCCTTTCCTGAGGCCACCAGAGCGGGTCCCTGAGGTCCCCATTATAATCGAGAGCACCTGCCCCAAACTCGAGAATATCCAGGAGGTTCTTCCCTCCAGGCGAGATGAGGCCCATTTTCCGCTGAGGCGTCCGAGGCTAATCACATCTAACATCTGGGACTTCCAAAGGCGGTCCTTCACACCCTTGCTGCCAACTCAAGATTTCCCCGACATACCCGTCTCCACTGGAGAGGAAGCACGAGAGTCCCGCCCACATCCAGAGGAGCCCGTTTCCGCCTCCTAGCCTCAAGAGGAGGGATCCTTTCCCTGCGTGTTCCGGAAAGAATTCCCGGCGTTCCCGTCGCATCTCAAGAGGAGGCGCTCTCCACAGGAAAGGCGAGAGGAACTCCAGGGTCGTGCCACCATTCCCAGAGTCCCCCAGATGTCTCAGTCCATTCAAGGGAAACCAGTTTTCCCTGCACTGCCTCGACTTTCAAGCCGAGGATCGACTCACACCACGGTGGCACGTGGGACAGCCCTGTGGAAAGCCTCGTGGGAAAGCCTCTAGGGGAAAGCCACAGATCCCTTGATCCACGCGAAGGGAAGTGTGACACTGCTGCTACAGCTCGGGAGGAAAGCGCACGTGCATGCCCCACTCGAAACGAGGACTGACTCCCCTGGGGAGACTCCAGAAGTACCCGAAGATCCATGTCAGCACTGGAGAGGAATCCTCAGGTTCCGGCACCGACTCCACACAATGTCTTAGGCACCGGCATCGACGGGAGAGGAATCCGAGAGGCAGCTGAGCAACTCCATGGGGACTGGCCTTTCCTGAGGCCACCAGAGCGGGTCCCTGAGGTCCCCATTATAATTCGAGAGCCCTGCCGCAACTCGAGAAAATCCAGGAGGTTCTCCCCTCCAGGCGAGATGAGCCCATTTCCGCTGAGGGGTCTGGAGGCTAATCACATCTAATATCTGGAACTTCCAAAGGGTCTTTCACACCCTTGTTGCCAACTCAAGATGTTCCCCGACATACCCGTCTCCAATCGAGAGGAAGCACGAGAATCTCGCCCGCCATCCAAAGGAGCCCCGTTTTCCGACTCCAAGCTCGAGGGGAGGACCTTTCCCTGCGTGTTCGCGGAAAGAATTCCCGGCGTTCCCGTCGCCATCTCAAGAGGAGGCGCTCTCCACAGAAAGGCGAGAGGAACTCCACGGTCATGCCACCATTCCCAGAGTCCCCCAGATGTCTCAGTCCTTTCCAGGAAACCTGCTTTCCCTGCACTGCCTCGACTTTCATACGAGGATCGACTCACACCACGGTGGCACGTGGGGGTCAGCCCTGTGGGAAAGCCTCGTGGGAAAGCCTCAAGGGAAAGCCTCGAGGGAAAGCCACAGATCCCTTGTTCCACGCGAAGGGAAGGGTGACACTGCCGCTACAACTCCGGAGGAAAGCGCACGTGCATGCCCCACTCAAGACGAGGACTGACGCCCCTGGCGAGACTCCAGAAGTACCCCAAGATCCATGTCAGCACTGGAGAGGAATCCTCAGGTTCCGGTGCTAACTCCACACAAGGTCTTATGCCCTGGCATCAACGGGTGCGGAATCCCGGGAGGCCCTTGAGCAACTCGCATGGGGACTGGCCTTTCCTGAGGCCACCAGAGCGGGTCCCTGAGGTCCCCGTGGAAAGTCGAGAGCACCTGCCGCAAATCGAGAAAATCCAGGAGGTTCTCCCCTCCAGCGAGATGAGGCCCATTTCCGCTGAGGCGTCTCCAGGCAAATCACACCTAACCTCTGGAACTTCCAAAGGGTCCTTTACACCCTTGATGCAACACAAGAAGTTCCCCGACATACCCGTCTCCACTCGAGAGGAAGCATGAGAGTCCCGCCCACATCCAAAGGAGCCCCGTTTCCGCCTCCTACCTCGAGAGGAGGCATCCTTTCGCTGCGTGTTCGGGAAAGAATTCCCGGCGTTCCCGTCGCATCTCAAGAGGAGGCGCTCTCCACAGGAAGGGCGAGAGGAACTCCAGGGTCTTGCCATCATTCCCAGAGACACCAGATGTCTCCGTCCATTCCAGGGAAACCTGATTTCCCTGCACTGCCTCGACTTTCAAGTCGAGGATCAACTCACACCACGGTGGCACGTGGGGACAGCCCTGTGGGATAGCCTCGTGGGAAAGCCTCGTGGAAAGTTTCGTGGGAAAGCCTCGAGGACAGCCACAGATCCCTTGATCCACGGGAAGGGAAGCGCCGACACTGCTGCTACAGCTCGACGAAAAGCGCACGTGCATGCCCCACTTTCCAGACGAGGACTGACTCCCCTGGGGAGACTCCAGAAGTACCCAAGATCCATGTCAGCACTGGAGAGAATGCTCCGTTTCTGGCACCGACTAGAGGCCCCCGAGCAACTTGCTTGGGGACTGGCCTTTCTGAGGCCACCAGAGCAGGTCCCTGAGGTCCCCACATAAGTCGAGAGCACCTGCTGCAACTCGAGAAAATCCAGGAGGTTCCCCCGTCTAGGCGAAATGAGGCCATTTCCGCTGAGGCGTCTCGAGGCTAATCACACCTAACTTTAGAACTTCCAAAGAGTCATCCACACCCTTGCTCAAATCAAGAAGTTCCCCGACATACCCGTCTCCACTCGAGTGGAAGCACGAGAGTTCTGCACATCCAGAGTAGCCCCGTTTCCGGCTTCTAGCTCGAGAGGAGGGATCCTTTCCCTGCCTGTCGGGAAAGAATTGCCCGCGTTCCCGTCGCATCTCAAGAGGAGGTGCTCTCCACAGGAAAGGCGAGAGGAACTCCAGGGTCGTGCCACCATTCCCAGAGTCCCCCAGATGTCTCAGTCCATTCCAGGGAAACCTGTTTTTCCGTGCACTGCCTCGACTTTCAGCCGAGGATCGACTCATACCACGGTGGCAGGTGGGAGAGCCC
>NW_017206263.1:0-18375 GCF_001704415.2 Capra hircus | reverse complement strand
CCAGGCAAGAAGAGGCCCAATTCCGCTGAAGTTTCACGAGGCTCATCACACCTAACCTCTGGAACCTACTAAGGGTCATTCACCCATTGCTGTGCAACTCAAGAAGTTCCCCGACAAACCAATCTCCACTCGAGAGGAAGCACGAGAGTCGAGCCCACATCCAGAGGAGCCCCGGTTCCGTCCTCTAGCTCGAGTGGAGGGATCGTTTCCCTGCGTGTTCGGGAAAGAATTCACGGTGTTCCCGTCGCATCTCAAGAGGAGGCGCACTCCACAGGAAAGGCGAGAGGACCTCTACAGTCGTCCCACCCATTCCCAGAGTGCCTAAGATGTCTCTGTCCATTCCAGGGAAACCTGTTTTCCCTGCACTGCCTCGACTTTCAAGCCGAGGATCGGCTCACACCACGGTGGCACGTGGGACAGCTCTTTGGAAAATCCTCGAGGGAAAGACACTGATCCCATTATCCACTCGACGGGTAGCATGACACAGCTGCTAGAGGTCGGGAGGAAAGCGAACGTGCATGTCCCGACTCGACGAGGACTGACTCCCCTGGGGCGACTCCAGAAGTTCCCAAGATCCATGTCAGCATTGGAGAGGAATCCTCAGGTTCCCGCCCTGACTCCAAACAAGGTATTAGGCAGGACGAGAGGCTCCCAGCAGCTCCGCAACTCTGCAACTCGCTTGGCCTCCTAGGGCCACCAGAGCGGGTCTCTGAATTCCCTGTCGTAAGTCGAGAGCACATGCTGCAACTCGAGAAAATCGAGGAGGTTCTCCCCTCCAGGCGAGATGAGGCTCATTTCCGCTGAGGCGTCCTGATGCTAATCACACCTAACCTCTGGAACTTCCAAAGGGTCCTTCACACCCTTGCTGCAACTCAAGAAGTTCCCCGACATACCCGTCTCCACTCGAGAGGAAGCACGAGAGTCCCGCCCAAATCCAGATGAGCCCCGTTTCCGCCTCCTAGCTCGAGTGTGGGGATCCTTTCCCTGCGTGTTCGGGAAAGAACTCCCGGCGTTCCTGTCGCATCTCAAGAGGAGGCTCTCTCCACAGGAAAGGGAGAGGAACTCCAGGGTCGTGCCACCATTCCCAGAATCCCCAGATGTCTCAGTCCAATCCAGGGAAACCTGTTTTCCCTGCACTGCCTCGACTTTCTAGCAAGGATAGACTCACACCACGGTGGCACGTGGGACAGCCCTGTGGGAAAGCCTTGTGGGAAAGCCTCGAGGGAAAGCCACAGATCCCTTGATCCACGCGAAGGGAAGTGTGACACTGCTGCTTCAGCTCGGGAGGAAAGCGCACGTGCATGCCCCACTCGAGACGAGGACTGACTCCCCTGGGGAGACTCCAGAAGTACCCCAAGATCCATGTCAGCACTGGAGAGGAATCCTCAGGTTCCGGCACCGACTCCACACAAGGTCTTAGGCCCCGGCATCGACGGGAGAGGAATCCAGAGGCCCCGAGCAACTCGCATGGGGACTGGCCTTTCCTGAGGCCACCAGAGCGGGTCCCTGAGGTCCCCGTCGTAAGTCGAGAGCACCTGCCGCAACTCGAGAAAATCCAGGAGGTTCTCCCCTCCAGGCGAGATGAGGCCCATTTCCGCTGAGGCGTCTCGAGGCTAATCACACCTAACCTCTGGAACTTCCAAAGGGTCCTTCACACCTTGCTGCAACTCAAGAAGTTCCCCGACATACCCGTCTCCACTCGAGAGGAAGCACGAGAGTCCCGCCCACATCCAGAGGAGCCCCGTTTCCGCTCCTAGCTCGAGAGGAGGGATCCTTTCCCTGCGTGGTCGGGAAAGAATTCCCGGCGTTCCCGTCGCATCTCAAGAGGAGGCGCTCTCCACAGGAAAGGCGAGAGGAACTCCAGGGTCGTGCCACCATTCCCAGAGTCCCCAGATGTCTCAGTCCATTCCAGGGAAACCTGTTTTCCCTGCACTGCCTCGACTTTCAAGCCGAGGATCGACTCACACCACGGTGGCACGTGGGACAGCCCTGTGGGAAAGCCTCGTGGGAAAGCCTCGTGGGAAAGCCTCAAGGGAAAGCCACAGATCCCTTGATCCACGTGAAGGGAAGCCTGACACTGCTGCTACAGCTCGGGAGGAAAGCGCACGTGCATGCCCCCACTCGAGACGAGGACTGACTCCCCTGGGAGACTCCAGAAGTACCCAAGATCCATGTCAGCACTGGAGAGGAATGCTCAGGTTCCGGACCCGACTCCGCACAAGATCTTAGGCCCAGGCATCAATGGGTGAAGTATCCCGAGAGGCCTCCGAGAAACTCGCATGGGGACTGGCCTTTCCTGATGCCACCAGAGCGGGTCCCTGAGGTCCCCGTCGTAAAGTCGAGAGCACCTGCCCCAACTCGAGAAAATCCAGGAGGTTCTCAACTCCAGGCGAGATGAGGCCCATTTCCGCTGAGGCGTCTCGAGGCTAATCACATCTAACATCTGGAACTTCACAAAGGGTCCTTCACACCCTTGCTGCAACTCAAGAAGTTCCCCGACATACCCGTCTCCACTCGAGAGGAAGCACGAAGTCCGCCCACATCCAGAGGAGACCCGTTTCCGCATCCTTTCTCGAGAGGAGGCATCCTTTCCCTGCATGGTGGGGAAAGAATTCCCGGCGTTCCCGTCGCATCTCAAGAGGAGGCGCTCTCCACAGGAAAGGCGAGAGGAACTCCAGGGTCTTGCCACCATTCCCAGATACCCCCATATGTCTCAGTCCATTCCAGGGAAACCTGTTTCCCTGCACTTCCTCGACTTTCAAGCCAAGGATCGACTCACACCACAGTGGCACGTGGGACAGCCCTGTGGGAAAGCCTCGTGGAAAGCCTCGAGGAAAGCCACATATCCCTTGATCCACTCGAAGGAAGCGCGACACTGCTGCTAAAGCTCGGGAGAAAGCACACGTGCATGCCCCCATTCAGACGAGGACTGACTCTCCTGGGGAGACTCCAGAAGTACCCAAGATCCATGTCAGCACTATAGAGGATACTCAGGTTCCGGCACCGACTCCACGCAAGGTCTTAGGCCCCAGCATCGAAGGGAGAGGATTCCCGAGAGGCACCCGAGCAACTCGCATGGGGACTGGCCTTTCCTGAGGCCACCAGAGCGGGTCCCTGAGGTTCCGGTCGTAAGTCGAGACCACCTGCCGCAACTCGAGAAAATCCAGGAGGTTCTCCCCTCCAGGCGAGATGAGGCCCATTTGCCCTGAAGCTTCTCGAGGCTAATCATACCTAACCTCTGGAAATTCCAAAGGGTCTTTCACACACTTGCTGCAAACTAAGAAGTTCCCCGACATACCCGTCTCCACTCGAGAGGAAGCACGAGAGTCCCGCCCACATCCAGAGGAGCCCCGTTTCCGCCTCCTAGCTCGAGAGGAGGGATCCTTTCCCTGCGTGGTCGGGAAAGAATTCCCAGTGTTCCCGTCGCATCTCAAGAGGAGGCGCTCTCCACAGGAAAAGCGAGAGGAACTCCAGGGTCGTGAAACCATTCCCAGAGACCCCAGATTTCTCAGTCCATTCCAGGGAAACCTGTTTTCCCTGCACTGCCTCGACTTTCAAGCTGAGGATCAACTCACACCTCGGTGGCACGTGGGATAGCCCTTTGGTAAAGCGTCGTGGGAAAGCCTCGAGGGAAAGCCTCTTGGGAAAGCCTCGTGGGAAAGCCTCGAGGGAAAGCCTCGTGGGAAAGCCTCGAGGGAAAGCCTCGTGGGAAAGCCTCGTGGGAAAGCCTCGTGGGAAAGCCTCGTGGGAAAGCCTCGAGGGAAAGCCACAAATCCCTTGATCCACACGAAGGGAAGTGTGAAACTGCTGTTAGAGCTCGGGAGGAAATCGCACATGCATACCCCCACTCGAGACGAGGACTGTCTCCCCTGGGGAGACTCCAGAAGTACCCCAAGATCCATGTCAGGACTGGAGAGGAATCCTCATGTTCCAGCACCCACTCCACACAAGATCTTAGGCCCTGGCATCGACGGGAGAGGAATCCCGAGAGGCCCCCGAGCAACTCGCATGGGGACTGGCCTTTCCTGAGGCCACCAGAGCAGGTCCCTGAGGTGCCTGTTGTAAGTCGAGAGCACCTGCCACAACTCGAGAAAATCCAGGAGGTTGTCCCCTCCAGACGAGATGAGGCCCATTTCCGCTGAGGCGTCTCGAGGCTAATCACATCTAACATCTGGAACTTGCAAAGGGTCCTTCACACCCTTGCTGTAACTCAAGAAGTTCCCCAACCTAACCGTTTCCACTCGAGAGGAAGCCCGAGAGTTCCGCCCAAATCCAGAGGAGTCCCTTTCTGCCTCCTAGCTCGAGAGGAGGGATCCTTTCCCTGGGTGGTCGGGAAAGAATTCCCGGCGTTCCCGTCGCTACTCAAGAGGAGGCGCTCTCCACAGGAAACACAAGAGGAACTCCAGGTTCGTGCCACCATTCCCAGAGTCCCCCAGATGTCTCAGTCCATTCTAGGAAATCCTGTTTTCCCTGCACTGCCTCGACTTTCAAGCCGAGGATCGACTGACACCACGGTGGCACGTGGGACAGCCCTTTGGTAAAGCGTCGTGGAAAGCCTCGAGGGAAGCCACGATCCTTGATACACGCGAAGGGAAGCGCGACACTGCTGCTACACGTCGGGAGGAAAACGCTCGTGCATGCCCCATTCGAGACGAGGACTGACTCCCTGGGGAGACTCCAGAAATACCCCAAGATCCATGTCAGCACTGGAGAGGAAACCTCAGGTTCCGGCACGACTCCACACAAGTTCTTAAGCCCCGCATCGACGGGAGAGGAATCCCGAGAGGCCCCGAGCAACTCGAATGGGGACTGGCCTTTTGAGGCCACCAGAGCGGGTCCCTGAGGTCCCCATTGTAAGTCGAGAGCACCTGCTTCAACTCGAGCAAATCCAGGAGGTTCTCCCCTCCAGGCGAGATGAGGCCCATTTCCGCTGAGGCGTCTCCAGGCAAATCTCACCTAACCTCTGGAACTTCCAAAGGGTCCTTCACACCCTTGCTGCAACTCAAGAAGTTCCCGACATACCCGTCTCCCCTCAGAGGAAGCACGAGAGTCCCTCCCACATCCAGAGGAGCCTCGTTTCCGCCTCTTAGCTCGAGAGGAGGGATCCTTTCCCTGTGTGGTCGGGAAAGAATTCCCCGTGTTCCCATGGCATCTCAAGAGGAGGCGCTCTCCACAGGAAAGGCGAGACGAACTCCAGGGTCGTGCCACCATTCCCAGAGTCCCCAGATCTCTCAGTCCATTCCAGGGAAACCTCTTTTCCCTGCACTGCCTCGACTTTCCAGCGAGGATCGACTCACACCACGGTGGCACGTGGGACAGCCCTGTGGGAAAGCCTCTTGTAAAGCCTCGTGGGAAAGCCTCGAGGGAAAGCCACACATCCCTTGATCCACGTGAAGGGAAGCGCGACATGCTGCTACAGCTCGGAAGAAAGCGCTCGTGCATGCCCCCAGTCGACACAACGACTGACACCCCTGGGGAACTCCAGAAGTACACCAAGATCCATGTCAGCACTGGAGAGGAATCCTCAGGTTCCGGCACCGACTCCACACAAGATCTTAGGCGCCGGCATCGACGGGAGAGGATTCCGAGAGGCCTCCGAACAACTCGCATGGGGACTGGCCTTTCCTGAGACCACAAGAGCGGGTCCCTGAGGTCCCCGTCGTAAGTCGAGAGCACCTGCCGTAACTCGAGAAAAATCCAGGAGGTTCTCCCCTGCAGGGGAGATGAGGCCCATTTCCGCTGAGGCGTCTGGAGGCTAATCACATCTCACATCTGGAACTTCCAAAGGGTCCTTCACACCGTTGCTGCAACTCAGGAAGTTCCCCCGACATACCCGTCTACAACTCGAGAGGAAGCACGAGAGTCTCGCCCCACATGCAGAGGTGCCCCGTTTCCGCCTGCTAGCTCGAGAGGAGGGATCCTTTCCCTGCGTGGTCGGGAAAGAATTCCCGGCGTTCTCGTCGCATCTCAAGAGGAGGAGCTCTCCACAGGAAAGGCGAGAGGAACTCCAGGGTCGTGCCACATTCCCAGAGTCCCCCAGATGTCTCAGTCCATTCCAGGGAAACCTGTTTTCCATGCATTGCTTCGACTTTCAAGCCGAGGATCGCTTCCATTCGCGTGGATCAAGGGATCTGTGGCTTTCCCTCGAGGCTTTCCCACGAGGCTTTCCCACGAGGCTTTCCTACGAGGCTTTCCCACGAGGCTTTCCCACAAGGCTGTCCCACGTGCCACCATCGTGTGGTCGGTCCTCCGCGTGAACGTCGAGGCAGTGCAGGGTAAACAAGTTCCTCTGGAAAGGACTGAGACATCTGGGGGACTCTTGGAATGGTGGAACGACCCTGGAGTTCCTCTCACCTTTTTGTGGAGCGTGCCTCCTCTTGAGATGCGACAGGTACGACAGGAATTTTTCCCGGCCAATCAGGGAAAGGATCCCTCATCTTGAGCCAGGAGGGGAATTGGGGGCTCCTCTGGATTGTGGGTGGTACCCTGTTGATTCCTATGGAGTGGCGACGTGTCTCTCGTGGAACCTCTTGAGTTGCAGCTATGGTGTGAAGGACCCTTTGGAAGTTCCAGAGGTTAGGTGTGATTAGCGTCGAGACGCCTCAGCGGAAATGGGCCTCATCTCGCCTGGAGGGGAGAACCTAATGGATTTTCTCGAGTTGCGGCAGGTGCTCTCGACTTACGACGGGGACCTCAGGGACCCGCTCTGGTGGCCTCAGGAAAGGCCAGGCGCCATGCGAGTTGCTCGGGGGCCTCTCAGGATTCCTCTCCCTTGGATGCCGGGGCCTAAGACCTTGTGTGGAGTCAGTGCCGGAACCTGAGGATTCCTCTCCAGTGTGGACATGGATCTTGGGGTACTTCTGGAGTCTCCCAAGGGGAGTTAGTCGTCGTCTTGTGTGGGGGCATGAACGTGCGCTTTCCTCCCGAGCTGTAGCAGCAGTGTCACGCTTCCCTTTGCATGGATCAAGGGATCTGTGGCTTTCCCTCCTGGCTTTCCCACGAGGCTTTCCCACAGGGCTGTTTCATGTGCCATCGTGGTGTGAGTCGATCTTCGGCTAGAAATTCGAGGCAGTGCAGGGAAATCAGGTTTCCCTGAAATGGACTGAGACATCTGGGGGACTCTGGGAATGGTGGCACGACCCTGGAGTTCCTCTCGCCTTTCCTGTGGAGAGCGCCTCCTCTTGAGATGCGCCAGGAACGCCAGGAATGCTTTCCTGACTACGCAGGGAAAGGATCCCTCCTCTCGAGCTCTCAGGCGGAAACGGGGCTCCTCTGGATGTGGGCGGGTCTCTGGTGCTTCCTCTCGTGTGGAGACGGGTATGTCGGGGAACTTCTTGAGTTGCAGCAAGGGTGTGAAGGGCCCTTTGGAACTTCCAGAGGTTAGGTGTGATTAGACTCGAGACGCCCTCAGCGGAAATGGGCCTCATCTCGCCTGCAGGGGAGAACCTCCTGGATTTTCTCGAGTTTCAGCAGGTGCTCTCCAGTTACGACCGGGACTTATGTAAACCCGCTCTGGTCCACTCAGGAAATGCCAGTCGACTTGCGAGTTGCTAAGGGGCCTCTCGGTATTCCTCTCCGGTCGATGACGGGGCCTAAGACCTTGTTTGGAGTCGGTGCCCGAACCTGAGGTTTCCTCTCCAGTGCTAACATGCATCTTGGGGGTACTACTGGAGCCTCCACAGGGGAGTCATCTTCGTCTCCAATGGGGGCATGCACGTGCGCTTTTCTCCCGAGCATTAGGAGCAGAGTCAATTTTCCCGTTGGGTTGATCAAGGGGTTTCTTGTTTTCCCTCGAGGCTTTCCCACGAGGCTTTCCTACGAGGCTTTCCCACAGGGCTGTCCCACGTGCCACCATCGTGTGAGTCGGTCCTCCGCGTGAACGTCGAGGCAGTGCAGGGTAAACAAGTTCCTCTGGAAAGGACTGAGACATCTGGGGGACTCTTGGAATGGTGGAACGACCCTGGAGTTCCTCTCACCTTTCTTGTGGAGCGTGCCTCCTCTTGAGATGCGACAGGTACGACAGGAATTCTTTCCCGGCCAATCAGGGAAAGGATCCCTCACATTGAGCTAGGAGGGGGAATTGGGGCTCCTCTGGATGTGGGTGGTACCCTGGTGATTTCCTATGTAGTGGCGTCGGGTCTCTCGTGGAACTTCTTGAGTTGCAGCTATGGTGTGAAGGACCCTTTGGAAGTTCCAGAGGTTAGGTGTGATTAGCCCTCCGAGACGTCTCAGTGGAAATGGGCCTCATCTCGCCTGAAGGGGAGAATCTCCTTCATTTTCTCGAGTTGTGGGCAGGTGCTCTCGACTTACGACGGGGACCTCAGGGACCCGTTCTGTTGGCCTTAGGAAAGACCAGTCCCCATGCGAGTTGCTAGAGGGCCTCTCGGGATTCCTCACCGGTACATGCCGGGGGCCCAAGACCTTGTGTGGAGTGGGGGCCAGAACCTGAGTATTCCTTTCCAGTGCTGACATGTTTTTGGGATACTTCTGAAGTCTCCCAAGGGGAATCAGTCCTCGTCTCGAGTGGGGCATGCGCATGCGCATGCCCCTTCCTCCCGAGCTGTAGCAGCAGTGTCATGCTTCCCGTCGCGTGGATCAATGGATCTGGTGGCTTTTCCTCTAGGCTTTTCCTAGAGGCTTTCCCACGAGGCTTTCCCACAGGGCTGTCCCCCGTGCCACCGTGGTGTGAGGCGATCCTCGGCATGAAAGTTTAGGCACTCTGTAAAAACAAGATCCTCTGGAATGGACTGAGACATCTGGGGACGCTTGAAATGGTCCACGACCATGGAGTTCCTCTCTCCCTTCCTGTGGAGAGCGCCTCCACCTGAGATGCGACGGGAATGCCGGAAGTTCTTTCCCGACCAAGCAGGGAAAGGATCCCTCATCCTCTAGCTAGGAGGATGAAACGGGGCTACTCTGGATGTGGGCAGGACCCTCGTGTTTCCTCTCGAGTGGAGATGGGAATGTCGGGGAACTTCTTGAGTTGCAGCAAGGGTGTGAAGGACCCTTTGGAAGTTCCAGAGATTAGATGTAATTAGCCTTGAGACACCTCATTGGAAATGGGCCTCATCTCGCCTGGAGGGGAGAACCTCCTGGATTTTCTCGAGTTGCGGCAGGTGCTCCCGACTTACGACGGGGACCTCAGGGACCCGCTCTGGTGGCTTCATCAAAGGCCAGTCCCCATGCCAGATGCTGGGGGGCTTCTCTTGATAACTCTCCTGTTGATGCCCGGGCCGAACAACTTGTGTGGATTCGGGGCCGGAACCTGAGGTTTCCTCTGCAGTGCTGACATGGATATTGGGGTTCTTCTGGAGTCTCCCCCTGGAGAGTCAATCCTCCTCTCATGTGAGGGCACGCACGTGTGCTTTCCTCCCGAGCTGTAGCAGCAGGGTCACGCTTCCCGTCGTGTGGATCAAGGGATCTGTGGCTTTCCCTGGAGGCTTTCCCAGCGAGGCTTTCTCACAGGGCTTTCCCTCGTGCCACCGTGGTGTGAGTTGATCCTCAGCGTGAAAGTCGAGGCAGTGCAGGGAAAACAGGTTCCTCTGGATTGGACTGATGCTGGGAGCCAGTATGAGGACACCCGCCCGTGATAACGTCATGAGGAAGAAAGCTGACATAGGCATGGTGTGTTCAGACTTCAGGGACCCCTCTGGAAGTTCCTACGCACATACCACAACAAAAATCTGCCGGCTTTTTTGCTCTGCTTTTGCCACTCTTCTGACATTTTCTGGAAAATGTCAATTCAAGGCTTTAGTCTTCAGCATTTGAAAGAGTGTTTCAATCCAAAAACCCCTCTGAATGCTTTCTAGCCTGCCCTGCAGGACTCGTACAGCTGGGCATGTGATTGTTTGAGGCCTTCCTTTCCCCAGGAGGCACAGGAAGCTTAAAGCATCCTAGGAATGTAGGGGCATCCGAGGAGTCAAAATCTTTATAATAGGACTGATTAAAAGTTTCATTTTTTGGGTTCAATGCTTGCTGCTAAATTTTCATATCCTTTATTTTTAGATAGAGTTGGTATATTAAAAAAACAAGTAGTAGACCTGGTATTAGCAACATTAGATCTTTGAGTTAAGTACCTTCTTTGTTATAACCACTGCACCTTTGTTTTATAGAGATGTAACTTTATGCTTTAAGGAGATGCAGATTAAAGAAAAAACACTTCAGAGGAAACAAAATTAACATTCATTAAGGAAGAGAGCCAAAAAGTGTTTAACAAGCCTCTTGGCCAGAAGATAATGTAAATCACCAGAGACCTTTTGTATACAAAATGATGTACAGAAAGAGTCTGGGGTGCGAACGCTACATAATTTTGTGTTACCCATTGAACTCCATGTTTTATCAAAAGTATAAAAGGCTTTATGAACAATAAAGGATGGGGCCAGTTTCTTGGACCAGTTTCTCTGAACTAGTCTCTCGGCCTGGTTTCTTGAGACTCAGGCTCCCCCCGTGTCTTTTTCTCTCTTTCTTCTTCTCTCCCTTTCCTTCTCTCTGCTTTTTACTTTAACTTCAGGCTGAATCTCCACCAGGGGCGCGGAGGCTCGCCAGGTCTACTTAACTTGCCTGGCTGTTAAGACCTGCACGAAAGGGAGCTTAAGGTGTGGCACCCTTAGATATTCAAGCAGGGGCTGGTGGCCCAACGTAGATGGTGAAAATTCCTTTGTCTGGAATTTTACTGGCCTTCCACGTAAACCAAGCTATTCAGCCCTTTTCCTCCAGTTAATCTTCTTACTACACTCTAATTTCTTAATCTAATCTTACATTAATAAATAAAAAAGACTTTCCACGACAACGCCGTCCATCCGTCGAATTCCCTGGATCCAGCGGGGCTGGACCCCGGCAGACTGAGATATCTGGGGACTCTTGGAATGGTGGCACGACCCTGGAGTTCCTCCACCTTTCCTGTGGAGAGCGCCTCCTCATGAGATGCGACGGGAAACACCGGGAATTCTTTCCCGAACATGCAGGGAAAGGATACCTGACCTCGAGGTATGAGGCGGAAACGGGGCTCCTCTGGATGTGGGCGGGATTCTCGTGCTTCCTCTCGAGTGGAGTCAGGTATGTCGGGGAACTTCTTCAGTTGCAGCAAGGGTGTGAAGGACCCTTTGGAAGTTCCAGATGTTAGGTATGGTTAGCCTCGAGACGCCTCAGAGGAAAAGGGCCTCATCTCGCCTGGAGGGGAGAACCTCCTGGATTTTCTCGAGTTGCGGCAGGTGCTCTTGACTTACTACGGGGACCTCAGGGACCCGCTCTGGTGGCCTCAGGAAAGGCCAGTCCCCATGCGAGTTGCTCGGGGGCCTCTCGGGATTCCTCTCCCGTCGATGCCGGGGCCTAAGACCCTGTGTGGAGTCGGTGCCGGAACCTGAGGTTTCCTCTCCAGTGCTGATATGGATCTTGGGGTATTTCTGGAGTCTCCCCAGGGGAGTTAGTCGTCGTCTTGTGTGGGGGCATGAACGTGCGCTTTCCTCCCGAGCTGTAGCAGCAGTGCAACGCTTCCGTTCGCGTGGATCAAGGGATCTGTGGCTTTCCCTCGAGGCTTTCCCACGAGGCTTTCCCACAGGGCTGTCCCACGTGCCATCGTGGTGTGAGTCGATCCTCGGCTAGAAATTCGAGGCAGTGCAGGGAAATCAGGTTTCCCTGAAATGGACTGAGATCTCTGGGGGACTCTGGGAATGGTGGCACGACCCTGGAGTTCCTCTCGCCTTTCCTGTGCAGAGCGCCTGCTCTTGAGATGCGACAGGAACGCCGGGAATTCTTTCCCGACCACGCAGGGAAAGGATCCCTCCTCTCGAGCTAGGAGGCGGAAACGGGGCTCCTCTGGATGTGGGCGGGTCTCTGGTGCTTCCTCTCGAGTGGAGAGGAGTATGTCGGGGAACTTCTTGAGTTGCAGCAAGGGTGTGAAGGGTCCTTTGGAAGTACCAAAGGTTAGGTGTGATTAGCCTCGAGACGCCTCAGCGGAAATGGGCCTCATCTCGCCTGCAGGGGAGAACCTCCTGGATGTTCTCAAGTTGCGGCAAGTGCTCTCGACTTACAAAGGGCACAACAGGGACCCGCTCTGGTGGCCTTAGGAAAGGCCAGTCCCCATGCAAGTTGCTCGGGGCCTCTCGGGATTCCTCTCCCGACGATGCCAGGGCCTAAGACCTTGTGTGCCAGAACCTGAGGATTACTCTCCAGTGTTGACATGGAACTTGGGGTACTTCTGGAGTCCTCCCAGGGGAGTTAGTCGTCGTCTTGAGTGGGGACATGCACGTGCGCTTTCCTCCCGAGCTGCAGCAGCAGTGTCAGGCTTCCCTTCGCGTGGATCAAGGGATCTGTGGCTTTCCCTCGAGGCTTTCCCACGAGGCTTTCCCACAGGGCTGTCCCACGTGCCACCGTGGTGTGAGTCGATCCTCGGCTTGAAAGTCGAGGCATTTCAGGGAAAACAGGTTTCCCTGGAATGGACTGAGACATTTGGGGGACTCTGGGAATGGTGGCACGACCCTGGAGTTCCTCTCGCGTTTCCTGTTGAGAGCGCCTCCTCTTGAGATGCGACGGGAAGGCCGGGAATTCTTTCCCGACCACGCAGGGAAAGGATCCCACCTCTCGAGCTATGCGGCGGAAACTGGGCTCCTCTGGATGTGGGCGGGACTGTCGTTCTTCCTCTCGACTGGAGATGGGTATGTCGGGGAACTTGTTGAGTTGCAGCAAGGGTGTGAAAGACCCTTTGGAAGTTCCAGAGGTTAGGTGAGATTAGCCTCGAGACGCCTCAGCAAATGGGCCTCATCTCGCCTGGAGGGGAGAACCTCCTGGATTTTCTCGAGTTGCGGCAGGTGCTCTCGACTTACGACGGGCCCCTCAGGGACCCGCTCTGGTGGCCTCAGGAAAGGCCAGTCCCCATGCGAGTTGCTCGGGGCCTCTCGGATTCCTCTCCCGTCGATGCCGGGGCCTAAGACTTGTGTGGAGTCGGTGCCGGAACCTGAGGATTCCTCTCCAGTGCTGACATGGATCTTGGGGTACTTCTGGAGTCTCCCAGGGGAGTCAGTCCTCGTCTCGAGTGGGGCATGCACGTGCGCTTTCCTCCCGAGCTGTAGCAGCAGTGTCACGCTTCCTTCGCGTGGATCAAGGGATCTGTGGCGGCTTTCCACGAGGCTTTCCCACGAGGCTTTCCCACAGGGCTGTCCCAACCGTGGTGTGAGTCGATCCTCGGCTTGAAAGTCGAGGCAGTGCAGGGAAAACAGGTTTCCCTGGAATGGACTGAGACATCTGGGGGACTCTGGGAATGGTGGAACGACCCTGGAGTTCCTCTCGCCTTTCCTGTGGAGAGCGCCTCCTCTTGAGATGCGACGGGAAGCCGGGAATTCTTTCCCCACACAGGGAAAGGATCCTCTCTCGAGCTAGGAGGCGGAAACAGGGCTCCTCTGGATGTGGGCGGGACTCTCGTGCTTCCTCTCGAGTGGAGACGGGTATGTCGGGAACTTCTTGAGTTGCAGCAAGGGTGTGAAGGACCTTTGGAAGTTCCAGAGGTTAGGTGTGATTAGCCTCGAGACGCCTCAGCGGAAATGGGCCTCATCTCGCCTGGAGGGGAGAACCTCCTGGATTTTCTCGAGTTGCGGCAGGTGCTCTCGACTTACGACGGGGACCTCAGGGACCCGCTCTGGTGGCCTCAGGAAAGGCCAGTCCCATGCGAGTTGCGGGGCCTCGGGATTCCTCTCCGTCGATGCCGGGCCTAAGACCTTGTGTGGAGTCGGTGCCGAAACCTGAGGATTCCTCTCCAGTGCTGACATGGATCTTGGGGTACTTCTGGAGTCTCCCCAGGGGAGTCAGTCCTCGTCTCGAGTGGGGCATGCACGTGCGCTTTCCTCCCGAGCTGTAGCAGCAGTGTCACGCTTCCCTTCGCGTGGATCAAGGGATCTGAGGCTTTCCCTCGAGGCTTTCCCACGAGGCTTTCCCACAGGGCTGTCCTGCCACCGTGGTGTGAGTCGATCCTCGGCTTGAAAGTCGAGGCAGTGCAAAACAGGTTTCCCTGGAATGGACTGAGACATCTGGGGACTCTGGGAATGGTGGAACGACCCTGGAGTTCCTCTCGCCTTTCCTGTGGAGAGCGCCTCCTCTTGAGATGCGACGGGAACGCCGGGAATTCTTTCCGGACCACGCAGGGAAAGGATCCTTCTCTCGAGCTAGGAGGCGGAAACGGGCTCCTCTGGATGTGGGCGGGACTCTCGTGCTTCCTCGAGGAGACGGGTATGTCGGGGAACTTCTTGAGTTGCAGCAAGGGTGTGAAGGACGTTTTTGGAAGTTCAGAGGTTAGGTGTGATTAGCCTGGAGACGCCTCAGAGGAAATGGGCCTCATCTCGCCTGGAGGGGAGAACCTCCTGGATTTTCTCGAGTTGCGGCAGGTGCTCTCGACTTACGACGGGACCTCAGGGACCCGCTCTGGTGGCCTCAGGAAAGGCCAGTCCCCATGCGAGTTGCTCGGGGGCCTCTCGGGATTCTCTCCCGTCGATGCGGGGCCTAAGACCTTGTGTGGAGTCGGTGCCGGAACCTGAGGATTCCTCTCCAGTGCTGACATGGATCTTGGGTACTTCTGGAGTCTCCCCAGGGAGTCAGTCCTCGTCTCGAGTGGGGCATGCACGTGCGCTTTCCTCCCGAGCTGTAGCAGCAGTGTCACGCTTCCCTTCGCGTGGATCAAAGGGATCTGTGGCTTTCCCTCGAGGCTTTCCCTTTCCGGCTTTCCACAGGGCTGTCCCACGTGCCACCGTGGTGTGAGTCGATCCTCGGCTTGAAAGTCGAGGCAGTGCAGGGAAAACAGGTTTCCCTGGAATGGACTGAGACATCTGGGGACTCTGGGAATGGTGGCACGACCCTGGAGTTCCTCTCGCCTTTCCTGTGGAGAGGCCTCCTCTTGAGATGCGACGGGAACGCCGGGAATTCTTTCCGACCACAGGGAAAGGATCCCTCCTCTGGAGCTAGGAGGCGGAAACGGGGCTCCTCTGGATGTGGGCGGGACTCTCGTGCTTCTCTCGAGTGGAGACGGGTATGTCGGGGAACTTCTTGAGTTGCAGCAAGGGTGAAAGGACCCTTTGGAAGTTCCAGAGGTTAGGTGTGATTAGCCTCGAGACGCCTCAGCGGAAATGGGCCTCATCTCGCCTGGAGGGGAGAACCTCCTGGATTTTCTCGAGTTGCGGCAGGTGCTCTCGACTTACGACGGGGACCCCAGGGACCCTCTGGGCCTCAGGAAAGGCCAGTCCCCATGCGAGTTGCTCGGGGCCTCTCGGGATTCCTCTCCCGTCGATGCCGGGGCCTAAGACCTTGTGTGGAGTCGGTGCCGGAACCTGAGGATTCCTCTCCAGTGCTGACATGGATCTTGGGGTACTTCTGGAGTCTCCCCAGGGGAGTCAGTCCTCGTCTCGAGTGGGGGCATGCACGTGCGCTTTCCTCCCGAGCTGTAGCAGCAGTGTCACGCTTCCCTTCGCGTGGATCAAGGGATCTGTGGCTTTCCCTCGAGGCGAGGCTTTCCCACGAGGCTTTCCCACAGGGCTGTCCACGTGCCACCGTGGTGTGAGTCGATCCTCGGCTTGAAAGTCGAGGCAGTGCAGGGAAAACAGGTTTCCCTGGAATGGACTGAGACATCTGGGGGACTCTGGGAATGGTGGCACGACCCTGGAGTTCCTCTCGCCTTTCCTGTGGAGAGGCCTCCTCTTGAGATGCGACGGGAACGCGGGAATTCTTTCCCGACCACGCGGGAAAGGATCCCTCCTCTCGAGCTAGGAGGCGGAAACGGGGCTCCTCTGGATGTGGGCGGGACTCTCGTGCTTCCTCTCGAGTGGAGACGGGTATGTCGGGGAACTTCTTGAGTTGCAGCAAGGGTGTGAAGGACCCTTTGGAAGTTCCAGAGGTTAGGTGTGATTAGCCTCGAGACGCCTCAGCGGAAATGGGCCTCATCTCGCCTGGAGGGGAGAACCTCCTGGATTTTCTCGAGTTGCGGCAGGTGCTCTCGACTTACGACGGGGACCTCAGGGACCCGCTCTGGTGGCCTCAGGAAAGGCCAGTCCCATGCGAGTTGCTGGGGGCCTCTCGGGATTCCTCTCCCGTCGATGCCGGGGCCTAAGATTTGTGGAGTCGGTGCCGGAACCTGAGGATTCCTCTCCAGTGCTGACATGGATCTTGGGGTACTTCTGGAGTCTCCCCAGGGAGTCAGTCCTCGTCTCGAGTGGGGGCATGCACGTGCGCTTTCCTCCCGAGCTGTAGCAGCAGTGTCAGCTTCCCTTCGCGTGGATCAAGGGATCTGTGGCTTTCCCTCGAGGCTTTCGGCTTTCCCACGAGGCTTTCCCACAGGGCTGTCCACGTGCCACCGTGGTGTGAGTCGATCCTCGGCTTGAAAGTCGAGGCAGTGGGAAAACAGGTTTCCCTGGAATGGACTGAGACATCTGGGGGACTCTGGGAATGGTGGCACGACCCTGGAGTTCCTCTCGCCTTTCCTGTGGAGAGCGCCTCCTCTTGAGATGCGGGGGAACCGGGAATTCTTTCCCGACCACGCAGGGAAAGGATCCCTCCTCTCGAGCTAGGAGGCGGAAACGGGGCTCCTCTGGATGGGCGGGACTCTCGTGCTTCCTCTCGAGTGGAGACGGGTATGTCGGGGACTTCTTGAGTTGCAGCAAGGGTGTGAAGGACCCTTTGGAAGTTCCAGAGGTTAGGTGTGATTAGCCTCGAGACGCCTCAGGGAAATGGGCCTCATCTCGCCTGGAGGGGAGAACCTCCTGGATTTTCTCGAGTTGGCAGGTGCTCTCGACTTACGACGGGACCTCAGGGACCCGCTCTGGTGGCCTCAGGAAAGGCCAGTCCCCATGCGAGTTGCTCGGGTCTCGGGATTCCTCTCCCGTCGATGCCGGGCCTAAGACCTTGTGTGGAGTCGGTGCCGGAACTGAGGATTCCTCTCCAGTGCTGACATGGATCTTGGGGGTACTTCTGGAGTCTCCCAGGGGAGTCAGTCCTCTCTCGAGTGGGGGCATGCACGTGCGCTTTCCTCCCGAGCTGTAGCAGCAGTGTCACGCTTCCCTTCGCGTGGATCAAGGGATCTTTCCCTCGAGGCTTTCTGTGCTTTTTCCCACAGGGGGCTGTCCATGCCACCGTGGTGTGAGTCGATCCTCGGCTTGAAAGTCGAGGCAGTGCAGGGAAAACAGGTTTCCCTGGAATGGACTGAGACATCTGGGGACTCTGGAATGGTGGCACGACCCTGGAGTTCCTCTCGCCTTTCCTGTGGAGAGCGCCTCCTCTTGAGATGCGACGGGAACGCCGGGAATTCTTTCCCGACCACGCAGGGAAAGGATCCCTCCTCTCGAGCTAGGAGGCGGAAAAGGGCTCCTCTGGATGTGGGCGGGACTCTCGTGCTTCCTCTCGAGTGGAGACGGGTATGTCGGGAACTTCTTGAGTTGCAGCAAGGGTGTGAAGGACCCTTTGGAAGTTCCAGAGGTTAGGTGTGATTAGCCTCGAGACGCCTCAGCGGAAATGGGCCTCATCTCGCCTGGAGGGGAGAACCTCCTGGATTTTCTCGAGTTGGCAGGTGCTCTCGACTTACGACGGGGACCTCAGGGACCCTCTGGTGGCCTCAGGAAAGGCCAGTCCCCATGCGAGTTGCTCGGGGGCCTCTCGGATTCCTCTCCCGTCGATGCTGGGGCCTAAGACCTTGTGTGGAGTCGTGCCGGAACCTGAGGATTCCTCTCCAGTGCTGACATGGATCTTGGGGTACTTCTGGAGTCTCCCCAGGGGAGTCAGTCCTCGTCTCGAGTGGGGGCATGCACGTGCGCTTTCCTCCGAGCTGTAGCAGCAGTGTCACGCTTTTCGCGTGGATCAAGGGATCTGTGAGGCTTTCCCTTTGAGGCTTTCCCACAGGGCTGTCCCACGTGCCACCGTGGTGTGAGTCGATCCTCGGCTTGAAAGTCGAGGCAGTGCAGGGAAAACAGGTTTTCCCTGGAATGGACTGAGACATCTGGGGGACTCTGGGAATGGTGGCACGACCCTGGAGTTCCTCTCGCCTTTCCTGTGGAGAGCGCCTCCTCTTGAGATGCGACGGGAACCGGGAATTCTTTCCCGACCACGCAGGGAAAGGATCCCTCCTCTCGAGCTAGGAGGCGGAAACGGGGCTCCTCTGGATGTGGGCGGGACTCTCGTGCTTCCTCTCGAGTGAGACGGGTATGTCGGGGAACTTCTTGAGTTGCAGCAAGGGTGTGAAGGACCCTTTGGAAGTTCCAGAGGTTAGGTGTGATTAGCCTCGAGACGCCTCAGCGGAAATGGGCCTCATCTCGCCTGGAGGGAGAACCTCCTGGATTTTCTCGAGTTGCGGCAGTGCTCTCGACTTACGACGGGACCTCAGGGACCCGCTCTGGTGGCCTCAGGAAAGGC
>NW_017206262.1:0-4953 GCF_001704415.2 Capra hircus | reverse complement strand
GTGAAATGGGCCTCATCTCGCCTGAGGGGAGAACCTCTGGATTTTCTCGAGTTGCGGCAGGTGCTCTCGACTTACGACGGGGACCTCAGGGACCGTTGTGGCGGCCTCAGGAAAGGCCAGTCCCCATGCGAGTTGCTCGGGGCCTCTCGGGATTCCTCTCCCGTCGATGCCAGGGCCTAAAGATCTTGTGTGGAGTCGGTGCCGGAACCTGAGGATTCCTCTCCAGTGCTGACATGGATCTTGGGGTACTTCTGGAGTCTCCCCAGGGCAGTCAGTCCTCTACTCGAGTGGGGGCATACACGTGCGCTTTCCTCCCGAGCTGTAGCAGCAGTGTCACGCTTCCTTCGCGTGTATCAACTGATCTGTGGCTTTCCCCTCGAGGCTTTCGCAAGAGGCTTTCCCACGAGGCTTTCCCACAGGGCTGTCCCACGTGCCACTGTGGTGTGAGTCGATCCTCGCTTGAAAGTCGAGGCAGTGCAGGGAATACAGGTTTCCCTGGAATGGACTGAGACATCTGGGGGACTCTGGGAATGGGGCACGACTCTGGAGTTCCCTCTCGATTTTCCCTCTGGAGAGCGCCTCCTCTTGATGTGGGACGGGAATGCCGCGAATTCTTTCCCGACCACACAGGGAAAGGATCAAACCTCTCGAGCAATGAGGAGGAAACGTGGCTCCTCTGGATGTGGGCGGGACTTTCCTGCTTCCTCTCGAGTGGAGACGGGTATGTCAGAGAACTTCTTGAGTTGCAGCTAGGGTGTGAAGGACCCTTTGGAAGTTCCATAAGTTAGGTTTGATTAGCCTCGAGACGTCTCAGCGGAAATGGGCCTCATCTCGCCTGGAGGGGAAACCTCCTGGATTTGCTCGAGTTGCGACAGGTGCTCTCGACTTACGACGGGGACCTCAGGGACCCGCTCTGGTGGCCTAAGAAAAGGCCAGTCCCCATGCGAGTTGCTCGGGTGCCTCTCGGGTTTCCTCTCCCGTCGATGCCGGGGCCTAAGACCTTGTGGTGGCTTCGGTGCCGGAATCTGAGGATTCCTCTTCAGTGCTGACATGCTTCTTGGGTACTTCTGGAGTCTCCCCCAGGGGAGTCAGTCCTCGTCTCGAGGGGGGCATGCACGTGAGCTTTCCTCCCGAGCTGTAGCAGCAGTGTCACGCATCCCTTCGCCTGGATCAAGGGATCTGTGGCTTTCCCTCGAGGCTTTCCCACGAGGCTTTCCCCACGAGGTTTTCCCACAGGGATGTCCCACGTGCCACCGTGGTGTGAGTCCATTCTCGGCTAGAAAGTCGAGACAGTGCAGGGAAAACAGGTTTCCCTGGAATGGACTGAGACTTCTGGGGGAATCTGGGAATATTGACACGACACTGGGAGTTCGTCTCGACTTTCCCTGTGGAGAGTGCCTCCTCTTGAGTTGCGACCGGAACGCCGGGAATTTTTTTCCGACCACGCAGGGAAAGGATCCCTCCTCTCGAGCTAGGCAGGCGGAAACGGGTCTTCGCTGGATGTGGGCGGGACTCTCGTGCTTCCTCTCGAGTGGAGACCGGTTTTTCGAGGAACTTCTTGAGTTGCAGTAAGGGTGTGAAGGACCCTTTGGAAGTTCCAGATGTTAGATGTGATTAGCCTCCAGACGCCTCAGCGGAAATGGGCCTCATCTCGCCTGGAGGGGAGAACGTCCTGGATTTTCTCGAGTTGCGGCAGGTGCTCTCGACTTACGTTGGGGTCCTCAGGGACCCGCTCTGGTGGCCTCAGGAAAGGCCAGTCCCCTTGCGAGTTGCTCGGGGGCCTCTCGGGGCCTCTCGGTTTCCTCTCCGATCGATGCTGGGGCCTAAAACCTTGTGTGGAGTCCAGTGCCGGAACCTGAGGATTCCTCTCCAGATCTGACATGGATCTTGGGGTTCTTCTGGAGTCTCCCCAGGGGAGTCAGTCCTCGTCTCGAGTGGTGGGCATGCACGTGCGCTTTCCTCCCGAGCTGTAGCAGCAGTGTCACGCTTTCCTTCGCGTGGATCAACGGATCAGGGGCTTTCCCTCCAGGCTTTCCCACTGAGGCTTTCCCACGAGGGTTTCCCACAGGGCTTTCCCACGTGCCACCGTGGTGTGAGTCGATCCTCGGCTTGAAAGTCAAGGCAATGCAGGGAAAACAGGTTTCCCTGGAATGGACTGAGAAATCTGGCGGACTCTGGGAATGTGGCACGACCCTGGAGTTCCTCTCGCCTATCCTGTGGAGAGCGCCTCCACTTGAGATGCGACGGGAACGCCGGGAATTCATTCCCGACCACGCAGGGAAAGGATCCCTCCTCTCGAGCTAGGAGGCGGAAACGGGGCTCCTCTGGATGTGGGCGGGACTCTCGTGCTTCCTCTCGAGTGGAGTTGGGTATGTCGGAGAGCTTCTTGAGTTGCAGCAAGGGTGTGAAGGACCCTTTGGAAGTTCCAGAGTTTAGGTGTGATTAGCCTCGAGACGCCTCAGCGGAAATGGGCCTCATCTCGCCTGGAGGGGAGAACCTCCTGGATTTTCTCGAGTTGCGGCAGGTGCTCTCCACTTACGACGGGAACCTCAGGGACCCGCTGTGGTGGCGTCAGGAAAGGCCAGTCCCCATGCGAGTTGCTCGAGGCCCTCTCGGGATTCCTCTCCCGTCGATGCAGGGGCCTAAGATCTTGTGTGGAGTCGGTGCCGGAACCTGAGGATTCCTCTCCAGTGCTGACATGAATCTTGGGGTACTTCTGGAGTCTTCCCAGGGGAGTCAGTCCTCGTCTCGAGTGGGGGCATGCACGTGCACTTTCCTACCGAGCTGTAGCAGTAGTGTCGCGCTTCCCTTCACGTGGATCAAGGGATGTGGCTTTCCATCGAGGCTTTCCCACGAGGCTTTCCCACAGTGCTGTCCCACGTGCCACCGTGGTGTGAGTCCAACCTCGGCTAGAAAGTCGAGACAGTGCAGGGAAAACAAGTTTCCCTGGAATGGACTGAGACATCTGGGGGACTCTGGGAATGGTGGCACAACCCTGGAGTTCCTCTCGCCATTCCTGTGGAGAGCACCTCCTCTTGAGATGCGAAGGGAACGCCGGGAATTCTTTCCCGACCACGCAGGGAAAAGGATCCTTACTCTCGAGCTAGGAGGCGGAAACGGGTCTCTGCTGGATGTGGGCGGGAATCTCGTGCTTCCTCTCGAGCGGAGACCGGTTTGTCGAGGAACTTCTTGAGTTGCAGTAAAGGAGTGAAAGACCCTTTGGAAGTTCCAGATGTTAGATGTGATTAGCCTCCAGACGCCTCAGCGGAAATGGGCCTCATCTCGCCTGGAGGGAAGAACCTTCTGGATTTTCTCAAGTTGCGGCAGGTGCTCTCGACTTTACGACTGGGACCTCAGGGACCCACTCTGGTGGCCTCAGGAAAGGCCAGTCCCCATGCGAGAAGCTCGGGGGCCTCTCGGGATTCCTCTCCCGTCGAAGCCGGGGCCTAAGACCTTGTGTGGAATCGATGCCGGAACCTGAGTATTCCTCTCCAGTGCTGACATGGATCTTGGGGTACTTCTGGAGTCTCCCCAGGGGAGTCAGTCCTCGTCTCGAGTGGGGGCATGCAGGTGCGCTTTCCTCCCGCGCTGTAACAGCAGTGTTGCGCTTCCCTTGGCGTGGATCAAGGGATCTGGGGCTTTCCCTCGAGGCTTTCCCACGAGGCTTTCCCACGAGGCTTTCCCACAGGGCTGTCCCACGTGCCACCGTTGGTGTGAGTCGATCCTCGGCTTGAAAGTCGAGGCAGTGCAGGGAAAACAGGTTTCCCTGGAATGGACTGAGAACTCTGCAGGACTCTGGGAATGTTGACACTGACCCTGGAGATTCCTCTCGACTTTCCTGTGGAGAGCGCCTCCTCTTGAGATGCGACCGGAACGCCGGAATTCTTTCCGACCACGCAGGGAAAGGATCTCCTCTCGAGCTAGGAGGCGGAAACGGGTCTCCGATGGATGTGGGCGGGACTCTCGTGCTTCCTCTCGAGTGGAGACGGGTTGTCGAGGAACTTCTTGAGTTGCAGTAAGGGTGTGAAGGACCCTTTTGGAAGTTCCAGAGTTTAGGTGTGATTAGCCTCAGGACGCCTCAGCGGAAATGGGCCTCATCTCGCCTGGAGGGGGAGAACCTCCTGGATTTTCTCGAGTTGCGGCAGGTGCTCTCGACTTACGACGGGAACCTCAGGACCGCTCTGGTGGCGTCAGGAAAGGCCAGTCCCCATGCAAGTTGCTCGAGGCCCTCTCGGGATTCCTCTCCCGTCGATGCAGGGCCTAAGATCTTGTGTGGAGTCGGTTGCGGAACCTGAGGATTCCTCTCCAGTGCTGACATGGATTTTGGGGTACTTCTGGAGTCTCCCCAGGGGAGTCAGTCCTCGTCTCGAGTGGGGGCATGCACGGTGCACTTTCCTACCGAGCTGTAGCAGCAGTGTCGCGCTTCCCTTCGTGTGGATCAAGGGATCTGTGGCTTTCCATCAAGGCTTTCCCAGGGCTTTCCCACAGTGCTGTCCCACGTGCCACCGTGGTGTGAGTCCAACCCGGCTAGAAAGTCGAGACAGTGCAGGGATAACAGGTTTCCCTGGAATGGACTGAGACATCTGGGGGACTCTGGGAATGGTGGCACAAACCCTGGAGTTCCTCTCAACATTCCTGTGGAGAGCGCCTCCTCTTGAGATGCGAAGGGAACGCCGGGAATTCTTTTCCCGACCACGCAGGGAAAGGATCCCTACTCTCGAGCTAGGAGGCGGAAACGGGTCTCTGCTGGATGTGGGCGGAATCTCGTGCTTCCTCGCGAGTGGAGACCGGTTTGTCGAGGAACTTCTTGAGTTGCAGTAAAGGAGTGAAAGACCCTTTGGAAGTTCCAGATGTTAGATGCGATTAGCCTCCAGACGCCTCAGCGGAAATGGCCTCATCTCGCCTGGAGGGAGAACCTCCTGGATTTTTCTCGAGTTGCGGCAGTGCTCTCGA